>NW_024731296.1:0-2500 GCF_018991925.1 Homarus americanus | reverse complement strand
TTGTTAGTTGTGGTGGTGGTTATTGAGTGGTGTATGGTGGTGTTTAAGTGTGGTGTATGGTGGTGTTAGTGGTGTATGGTGGTGTTGGTGGTGTAATAATTGGTGTTAGTGGTGTATGGTGGTGTTAGTGGTGTATGGTGGTGTTGGTGGGGTGTATGGTGGTGTTAGCGGTGTATGGTGGTGTGTGTGTGGTGTATGGTGGTGTTAGTGGTGTGGTGGTGTTGTGTGTTGGTATGGTGGGGTGTGATTGTGTGTATATGGTGGTGTTAGCGGTGTATGGTGGTGTTGGTGGTGTATGGTGGTGTTAGTGATTATGGCGGTGTGTGTGTATGGTGGTGTTGTTGGTGTGGTGTGAATGGTGGTTAGCGGTGTATGGTAGTTGGTTGTGTTGAAGGTGGTGTTAATGGTGTATGGTGTGGTGTTAGCGGTGTATGGTGGTGTTAGTGGTTATGGTGGTGTGTATGGTGGCGTTAGCGGTGTATGGTGGTGTTAGCGGTGTATGTGGTGGTGTTAGTGGTGTGTGGTGGTGTTGGTGGTGTATGGTGGCGTTAGCGGTGTGGTGGCGTTAGCGGTGTGTAGTTAGCGGTGTATGGTGTGTATGGTGTATGGTGGTGTGTGTGTTGGTGGTGTGTATGGTGGTGTTGGCGGTGTATGGTGGCGTAGCGGTGTGTATGGTGGTGTGGTGGTTATGTGGTGGTGGTGGTGGTGTATGGTGGTGTTAGTGGTGTATGGTGGTGTTAGGTGGTGTATGGTGTTAGCGGTGTGGTGTGTTAGCGGTGTATGGAGTGGTGTTAGTGATGTGTATGGTGGTATAGATTGTGTATGGTGGTGTTAGTGGTGGTTGGTGGTGGTGGTGTGGTGGTGTTAGTGGTGTATGGTGGTGTTAGTGGTGTATGGGTGAATTATTGTTGGCGGTGTATGGTGGGTGTTGGTGTGTGGGTGGTTATTGGTGGTGGTGTGTGGTGGTGTTAGCGGTGTGTGGTGGTGTTAGTGTGTATGGTGTTGTGTGGTGTATGGTGGTGTTAGCGGTGTGTGTGGGTGTTGGCGGTGTATGGTGGTGTTAGTGGTGTATGGTGGTGTTAGTGGTGTGTTGGCGTTAGCGTGTATATGGTGGCGTTAGCGGTGTATGGTGTTAGCGGTGTATGGTAGTGTTAGTGGTGTATGGTGGCGTTGGCGGTGTATGGTGGCGTTAGCGGTGTATGGTGGTGTTAGCGGTGTATGGGTGTGTGGTGTGGGGGTAGTATCAGCGGTGTATGGTAGTGTTAGTGGTGTATGGTGGCGTTAGCGGTGTATGGTGGTGGCGGTGTATGGAGGTGTTAGCGGTGTATGGTGGCACAGATTAGCGGTGTATGGTGTTAGCGGTGTATGGTGGTGTTAGTGGTGTATGGTGGTGGTATTGGTGTGTATGGTGGTGGTGATGGTGTATGTGGTGTGGTGGGTGTGGTAGTGGTGTATGGGTGATAGTGGTGTGGTGTGATATTAATGGTGTAGCGGTGTATATGGTGGCGTTAGTGGCGATGGCGGTGTATGGTAGTGTGGTGTGTATGGTGGTGGCGGTGTGTATGGTGTTAGCGGTGTATGGTGGGTGTGGTGCAGTGTATAGTGTGAATTAATTATTAGCGGTGTAGCAGTGTAGGTAGTGGTGTATGGTAGTGGTGTGTGTTAGTTATTGGTGGTGGTGGTGTATGGTGGTGATAGTGGTGTATGAGTAATGGTGTGGTGTGTATGGTGGTGGTGGCGGTGTATGATGGCGTTACCGGTGTGTGTAATGGTGTTAATGGTGTATGGTGGTTTTTGGAGCGTTATCTTCTGTACGATGTTATTCCCCCAGACATAAAACCCTCTTACCATCCTCTCCTCCTTCCACACCTTCATTCTTGCAAGCCTCTATACATCGTGATTTCTTCCCTCCTCCCTTTCTCTCCACCGTCTTTCTCTCTCCTCTTTCCTCTCCTGCTCATACCCCTCTCTTTCCTCCTCTC
The DNA here is from genome assembly GCF_018991925.1 of Homarus americanus. NCBI lineage: Eukaryota > Metazoa > Arthropoda > Malacostraca > Decapoda > Nephropidae > Homarus > Homarus americanus. Next base: position 518 of record NW_024731296.1, on the reverse strand, counting down.
TGCGCGCAACTCCTCTTCCCCCACCCCACTTTCGGCACCTCTCTCCTTCCCTCTCACGCTCTCTCCCTCTCTCCTCCCTTGTCCACAATCTCTGCACTGCCTCTCCTCCCATTAAAAATTTCTCTAGAGGCTCTTCCTCTGTTTTGACTGGCACCGTTTCCCTCACATTTTGCCCTCTCGCACCCTGTTACCTCCATAATTCTAGCCTTAGTTCTTGCACCCTGTATTTTTATAGTACCATGTGTGATTTACCTAGATTTTGAGCTGAAATTCACACCCTGATTTTCCTTAAATTATACCCTTTTGATATGCTGTTACCTGATTTGTCTATAGTTGCACGGCTACTAATTTTCAATTTGTACTGTTACACTAAATTTTTCCTAAGTTGCCCCCTAGTTACCTGTTTTCAGGCTTTTCTTTTTATATTTTTACTAGTTACACCTTGATTTTTCGTTGCAGTACAGTTTTTTTTGAGTTGCTCTCGGTTCACTAGATTTTTCTGATTTTTAACAATATGA
>NW_024731295.1:0-8849 GCF_018991925.1 Homarus americanus | reverse complement strand
TTTCACTTAACACAGGTTTTTTCCACGTATACTCTGCGTGGCTCGAGACGCTATTTTTAGATTGCCCCACCCACCGCCACCCTGCCTGACTGCCTGTTTTAGCTCAAAAAATTCATACAAATTACCCGGCCAGAATATAATTTACATTGCTAGAATTCTTATAATTTGGTGATCATTTTGAATATAAACATCATATATTTTGCATTAGACATACAAATTTTAGATAAAATGTTTACTCTTGAGTAAATATGTTATCTTTTGTGCAAAATATATGACATTTATATTCAAAATATTCCTGGTCTTACAAGGAATCCAGCAATGTCAATTATATTATCCTAACTTTAGTTTGAGGTATTATTTATTACAAAAAAGTTAAGTATTCTGGTTTTCCCACACATCTCCTTGGGACGGTTGGGGGGGTGGGGGGAGGGAGGGACCGACCGACCATCTGTTACCCTGTGAAGAATATTTTTTTTTTTTTATTAACTGAAGATATTTGTTTTAGCTCATAAAATTCATACAAATTACCCGGTCAGAATATAATTTACATTGCTGGAATTCTTATAATTTGATGATCATTTTGAATATAAAAATCATATATTTTGCATTAGACATACAAATTTTAGATAAAATGTTTAATCTGAGTAAGAATGTTATCTTTTGTGCAAAATATATGACATTTATATTCAAAATATTCCTGGTCTTACAAGGAATCCAGCAATGTCAATTATATTATCCTAACTTTAATCTGAGGTATTATTTAATACAAAATGTTAAAATTTATTTTTTTCACCCCACATCTCTTGAAGGGAGGAGTGGTGGGGGGTGGGGGGGAGGGTTGGGACTGACCGCGCGGTTGGAAGAGGGGGGAGGCAAGGTGGGGTACTTTGATTGACAGATAGTGTCGTGAAGATTATTTTTTTTTTATTAACTGAAGATATTTGTTTTAGCTCATAAAATTCATACAAATTACCCGGTCAGAATATAATTTACATTGCTGGAATTCTTATAATTTGGTGATCATTTTGAATATAAACATCATATATTTTGCATTAAACATACAAATTTTAGATAAAAATTTTTCTCTAGGTAACTATGTTATCTTTTGTGCAAAATATATGACATTTATATTCAAAATATTCCTGGTCTTACAAGGAATCCAGCAATGTCAATTATATTATCCTAACTTTAGTTTGAGGTATTATTTATTAAAATTTAGTGGTTTTCCCCCAAAAATTTCTCAGAGAGGGAAGAGCCAGCAGTGTAGTGTGAGAGGGGGAGGGAGTCGAGTCCATTATTTGAATGGACATTAACTTGGCGACTGTATTTCTCTATTTCTCTTAAGTATTAATTGTGTGCATGTACCATCATAAAATTAAGATGTTATTTCTACTACAACATAGTTATGTGTCTTCAAAAAGTGGAGTTTGGGGGTCGGGCCGGTTTCTATTGGAAATAATCCCATATGTTCTGTTGTTCACTTAACGCGGATTTCACTTAACACGGGACCCTCCGGGTTCTATTGACCGCGTTAAGTGGGGTACAACTGTACATACACAGTATTACCCCGCTTAACGCGGTTTCACTTAGCGCGTTTTACCGTATACGCGGTGCCTCGCCAGAGCTGAACTTTCACTTAACGCGGGTTTTTTCCACGTATACGCGGTGAGTGTCCGGCTCGAGAGCTATTTTTAGATTCGTCCCACCCCACACCCTGCCTGACTGCCTGTTTTAGCTCATAAAATTCATACAAATTACCCAGCCAGAATATAATTTACATTGCTGGAATTCTTACAATATGATGATCATTTTGAATATAAACATCATAGATTTTGCATTAGACATACAAATTTTAGATATAATGTTTACTCTGAGTAAATATGTTATTTTTTGTGCAAAATATATGACATTTGTATTCAAAATGTTCCTGGGCTTACAAGGAATCCAGCAATGTCAATTATATTATCCTAACTTTAGTTTGAGGTATTATTTACAGTATTACCCCGCCTAACGCGGTTTCACTTAGCGCGTTTTCGCATATACGCGGTGCCTTGCCAGAGCTGAACTTTCACTTAACACGGATTTTTTCCACATATACGCGGTGAGTGTCCGGCTCGAGATGCTATTTTTAGATTTTGCCCAGGCGCCACCCGCCCGCCTGCCTGCCTGTGCTCCTCGCCTCTCCCTCCTCCTCCCTCCGCTTGGGCAAGCCGCGCGGTAAGGTTGCGCAGTGTGTGTCTTTGTTGCGTTATCACTGACGTCATATGACGTATCGGACTGTGATTGGCCATGCATCCTTACCCCCCTCTGCTGCTAGCTGTAATTGGCTTAAAGTATTATGACGTGACCACCCCGGGGAGGGAGGGAGGGAGGGAGGGAGGGAGGGAGGGAGGAGAGACGACGCTTGACCTAGCCGCGGCAGTTTCATCCCTCAAGGCCACCCCGTGTTAACGCGCATCCATTGTTCCGTAAAATGGCTTCCGCCAGACCACCATCGCCCCCAGAGAGAGACCTTTCCTTACCTGGACCCAGCAGCACTAAGCCAAAGAAGACACGACGTTCATTAAGCTACGAGGTGAAGTACCAAATTGTTCAAGATTTGGAGAAAGGAAGACGGCAAGTTGATCTCGCGCGCCAGCATGGCGTCAACGAATCTACGATTCGTACGATCAAGAAGGATGCAGCCAAGATCAAAGAGCACATGAAAATCACAAAGTCTGCAGGTGCTTCATCTATCAGGTATTGCCAGAACAGGGTGCTGGCAAAAGTGGAAAATTTGCTGGTGAGTTATTTGGTGCGTCAGGCGCGACGCAACATGGCGGTGGACACGCGCTCAGTGCAGGAGTACGAATGTGAGCTATACGCAGCAGTGACACGTAAACTGGGTATTGCAGAGCCCAAACCCTTCAATGCTTCCTCTGGTTGGCTGCATAGGTTTAAGAAGAGGAACAAGATCACCAACATCAACATTGGTGGTGAGGAAGCGAGTGCTGACCGTGTGGCGGCTAGAGATTTTCCTCCGTTTTTACGTGAGATTATGGAGGAAGGACAGTACAGTGACGACCAGGTGTTTAACATGGACGAATCTGGTCTTTTCTGGAAAAAGTTACCTTCCAAGACCTTCGTTGTCCAGTCTGCCAGCAAGGTAAGGGGTCGGAAGTTGCAGAAGGAACGCATCACCGTCCTGTTTACCACCAATGCCTCCGGTACCTGTAAACCAAAGTTATCGGTGATTCACAAAGCCCGCAAGCCGCACGCCTACAAGAATATGGACATGAACAAGCTTAATGTCCACTGGCTAACCGCACGTAAGGCGTGGATGTCCTCTTCTCTGTCCCTCTTCTGGTTTGACAACTGTTTTGTTCCTGACGTGCAGAAATTCTGCGAGCAACAGAATGTTCCATTCAATATTTTGTTGCTCCTTGACAACGCACCTGGACACTCGCCCCTACTTATGGATCGTCACCCCAACGTAAAAGTGGTCTTCCTTCCTCCCAACACTACGTCATTAATCCAGCCCATGGACCAGGAGTTGATCTGCAATGTGAAAGCTGCGTACTCTGCAAAGAAGTTCAAGCTCCTGAACGACTCTACCAACACCAAGGATGAGTTGCGTAAGCTGGGTGACACCGACAGCGAGAGCAAAAGCGACGAGGACAAGGAACAAGAGGCGGTGACTCAAGAACTTCTCGTCAAACAATTTTGGAAGAAGTTTAACGTTAAACAAGCTGTAGACTTCTTGGTGGAGGCATGGGATCTGCTGACTATTGCTACGATTCGTCACGCATGGAGACATGTGTTGCATGGCATACCAGGTGAGAGGAGGAGTGAACCTGTGACTGGTGAGGTTCAGACTGTTGCAGTAGCAGTGGACCTTGCCAGAGAAGCTGCGCTCAATATTACAGCTGAAGGCTTCTCCGAGACCACCAACGAAGACATCCTGGAGGTGATCAAAGATCCTGAAGTGACTGCCGACGAGATGTTGGAAGAAGAACACGCCAGTGAAGAGGAGGAAGAAGGTGCGTCATTCTCCGAAGAACCTAGTTTAAGTCATAGTGATATTAAGTGTGCCATAGAGTTTACAGAAAAAATTAAGTCCGTCCTTTCCCGCGACAATGACGATGAACGCTATGAAGTCTTCCATACCCGACTGGTGCAGGCTATGGAGCCGTACATCAAGGTGTATCACGACAACATCAACACCAGCCGTCAGCAAAGCATAACCGAGTTCTTCGCCCGCAACCCACCACAGCCAGCCCAAGCCAGTGATAGTGAAAGTGAAGTTGACTTTGAGGGATTTGTCAGGGAAGCCCTGACAACTGTAAGTGACAGTGATGTTGATTCACCTAGTAATGGTGATTCACCTGAGGGCCAGTAATCTGCCCTCTGCCTCGGAACCAGCCTCCATCCCCGTATGCCGACCCATCTCTTCTACTACCGTAAGTGTTCCACAAAATTTTTCGTTTTTTAACCTATTCTTTATTTTTCCTATGTTAACCTTATCTTTCCTAACCTAACCTCTTCTATATTACTTGTTTTTTCATACCATCATAAAGTTAAGATAGAATTTTTACTACAACATAGTTAAGTGTCGTCAAAAAGTGGAGTTTGGGGGTCGGGCTGGGTTCTATTGGAATTAATCCCATATGTTCTGTTGTTCACTTAACGCGGGACCCTCTGGGTTCAATTGACCGCGTTAAGTGGGGTACAACTGTATTACTAAAAAGGTAAATATTCTGGTTTTCCCACACATCTGGTGGGACGGTTGGTGGGGGGGAGGGAGGGACCGACCGACCATCTGTTACTGTGTGAAGAATATTTTTTTTTTTTATTAACTGAAGATATTTGTTTTAGCTCATAAAATTCATACAAATTACCCGGTCAGAATATAATTTACATTGCTGGAATTCTTATAATTTGATGATCATTTTGAATATAAACATCATAGATTTTGCATTAGACATACAAATTTTAGATGTAATGTTTACTCTGAGTAAATATGTTATCTTTTGTGCAAAATATATGACATTTAGATTCAAAATATTCCTGGTCTTACAAGGAATCCAGCAATGTCAATTATATTATCCTAACTTTAATTTGAGGTATTATTTAATACTAAATGTTAAAATTTAGTTTTTTCACCCAACATCTCTTGAAGGGAGGGTTGGGACTGACCATGCGGTTGGAAGAGGGGGGAGGCAAGGTGGGGTACTTTGATTGACAGATAGTGTCTATAGAATATTTTTTTTTTATTAACTGAAGATATTTGTTTTAGCTCATAAAATTCATACAAATTACCCGGCCAGAATATAATTTACATTGCTGGAATTCTTACAATTTGGTGATCATTTTGAATATAAACATCATAGATTTTGCATTAGACATACAAATTTTAGATATAATGTTTACTCTGAGTAAATATGTTATCTTTTGTGCAAAATATATGACATTTAGATTCAAAATATTCCTGGTCTTACAAGGAATCCAGCAATGTCAATTGTATTATCCTAACTTTAGTTTGAGGTATTATTTATTAAAATTTAGTGGTTTTCCCCCAAAAATTTCTCAGAGAGGGAAGAGCCAGCAGTGTAGTGTGAGAAGAGGGGGAGGGAGTTGAGTCCATTATTTGAATGGACATTAACTTGGCGACTGTATTTCTCTATTTCTCTTAAGTATTAATTGTGTGCATGTACCATCATAAAATTAAGATGTTATTTTTACTAGAACATAGGTATTGTGTCGGAAAAAGTGGAGTTTGGGGATGGGCCAGTTTCTATTGGAATTAATCCCATAAGTTCTGTTGCTCACTTAGCGTGGTTTTCACTTAACACGGTACCCTGTGGGTTTTATTGAGGTACTACTGTGTATGTAAATTGTAATAATTTAAATAAAAGAGAAAAACTAAATACGTAGCATTTAAAGTGTTAAAGTGTACTGTACAGTGTTGTGGCTTCGCTCAATGTTTACAGTTCACGTTCGACATCACTTGTTCAATTGATTTATGTGTTTTGTTTGTGAAGAAATACCTGTACATTATATGTAAAATGTAAAATTTTAAATAAGAGAAAAACAAAATACATAGCGTTTTAGACCCGCGCGCTCTGTTTACTCCACACTTTGTTTGAAACACGTGTGAAATTTTTAAGTGTCCTCAGTGAATTCTGATTACTGTTTCTCCAATTTTGTGACTATGGAAAAGAAGAATATCTCTGGGAAGCACTCTGGTGATCGCATTTCCGGTGGTGATCGTAAAAGAAAGGCTATAACACTTGAAGAAAAGCTTGATGTTTCATGACTCCTCAGCCTCAACATCAACCTTCTCCCCCATCAAGTTATATTCATATTTTTTCAAGGTAAAGTGTAACATTTACTGTATGATTTCATTATTAGATATGAATGTAACATTTATTTAGACTGTGCTATCCTTTGTGTTTGGCTAACTACTAAATTTTTTTTCGATTTCGAGTAATCTGCACCTAACCCTATTTTCTCCATAAGCCCTGTTATTTCTATTACACGAATTTCTATAACACGATGTTTTACAAGAACACAACTATCGCGTTATAGCAGAACTACCTGTAATGAAATTAGTTTTATGCACGCCATCCAGCCTCTCAACACACCATACAGGCATCAGTGTTTGCGTCTTTTCAGTGGAGGTAACATCTTGCTTGAGACTCTATTCAACTAAACGCTTTTTCCGTGTTTGCAAGCAAATTATTGGTCATTTTGAAATTTATTTTACATATTCACAATATATAATGCAGTGCAGTGTTGATTTAAAGAAAATAATCTTGAATTACACCAAGAGAACTAAAATTTTATGAGTGAAATGGCACCATGGGGTGACTTCTCTTCCACCCCAATGCCTTCTCTTCTCCCTTCTCCTCCACCCCCATTCTAATGCCCATCATCATCATCCAGGAGCCTTCTACATACACACCTCAAAGAAAGTGTACTTTTCTACCTTTTTTGTTGAATTTAGGCAATTTTCGGTGAGCTGGAACCAATTACCCAAAAACCCATTGAAACAATGGTTTCGATTAACGAGCAACCTTCTAGAACGGATTTTGCTCGTTAACCGAGGGACCACTGTATATGTAAAACCTCGATAAATCAGACTTCAATATATCTGAATTAGATTTTTCGGACTCTGAGATGCTCTGGTCACCAGAAATACTATTATTTATTTATTATTTTTTTTTTTTAAGAAATGGGGAAGACTAATAAAAAATTTATGAAATGAACAACACTTACTGAATACTGTACAGTGGTCTAATCAGACTTGCTAAGGCCTGCTGAGAACTAAGACACTTGAGTATGTAAGCAGGTTGGGGCTGATCAGATGTTGCCACATTTGTCAGGTTTATTTAGTTATTGATTCAGTATTATACAGGTACAGGTTGTACCTCTCTAGTCCAGCAACCTCGGGACCTGACCGGTGCTGGACCATGGAAATTCACCCTTTTCCTGGATAGATAGTGACTTGTGCTTATGCTTGGAAGCACTAGCACCACTTTCTCTGCATCATGGTCTCTTTGAAGACATATTGAAGGGTTAAATGTCGTATAGTAGCTTCTCAAATTTCGCAAGTTTTTAATTCTTAACGTATTTTATTGGAACACACACAAAAAAAAATAAACAAAAATTTTGACGGCGGAAACTTGAATTTCGACGGGTTTGAATGGCCCGCCAACATGCAGACGATGTGCATAATCGTGTAAACAGCGTCATTTCTCTTATGTACAAAATATTCATTTTTGTTTATTACCGAGTGTCTTTTTTATTGAATTAATGATTATGTGTGCAAAATGAGCAATACAATTCATTAATAATACGTAGAATATTAAAACACACAAGGAAATGACACAGCATTGTTTTCGTTGATTACAAAACCAGTGACTGACTGGTTCTACATATAAAACTGAAGAAAATAAGACCTTGGTTGTAGCTGTAGTAAAATTAATATGGTTGTTTTAAGTAATGTTATTTAATGTTAATAAATGGAACAATAGAAGTAGGTAACGATAATGGTAAAGAAAAAAGAGAGATCGCTTATGTAAGTGCGCACATGTGAAAACATATCGTCATTACTCTACATAAGAATATGAAAGCAACACTTATTTACTGCTCATATATATATTGAAGGGTTAAATGTTGTACTCTGGAGAGAGAGAGAGAGAGAGAGAGAGAGATGTTTGTGTGTGCAAAATTAACAATACAATTTATTAATAATACATGGAATATTAGAGGAGACGAGACGGCTGCCGGCATTGTTTATGTTAAAGCTTACAAAACCAGTGACTGATTGGTTCTACATATAAAATTGAAGAAAATATGACCCTGATTTTAGCTGTAGTAAAATTAATGTAAAAAAAAATTAATATGGTTGTTTGAAGTACCTGTAATGTTATTTAATGTTAATAAATGGAACAATATAAGTAGCTCACCATTAATGGTAAAAAAGAAAGTGAGACTGCGCGTATGTAAGTGCACACATGTGAAAACATATCGTCATTACTCTACATAAGAATATGAAAGCAACACTTATTTACTGCTCATATATATTGAAGGGTTAAATGTTGTACTCTGTATAGACAAGCAGAGAGAGAGAGAGAGCAGCCGAACTGCTGGATGTAAACAAACCTTAACTTCCCGCGGCTTTGTTGTTGTTGTTTTTTTTACGGGGATTAGCCCACCCGGGCATAGGTCACTGACCCACATTGGGGCCTGAGGGGCAAAAATTTAATACTCCTGTAATAATAATAATAATTCAGATAAGTAAAAAAAAAAAGAAAAAAAAGCTGCCTATCTACCTATTGGACAAACTAAAATCGTTCCGGACCACA
>NW_024731294.1:0-8507 GCF_018991925.1 Homarus americanus | reverse complement strand
CAGGTACACCTCAGACACTCCCAGGTACACCTCTGACACTGCCAGGTACACCTCTGACCTCCCAGGTACTCCTTTGACGCTCCCAGGTACTCCTCCGACACTCCCAGGAACACCTCTGACACTCCCAGGTACACCTCTGCACTCCCAGGTACACCTCAGACACTGCCAGGTACACCTAAGACACTGCCAGGTACACCTCAGACACTACCAGGTACACCTCAGACACCCCCAGGTACAGCTCAGACACTCCCAGGCTCCTCAGACACTCCCAGGTACACCTCAGGCACTCCCAGGTACACCTCTGACACTTCCAGGTACACCCCTGACACTTCCATGTACACCCAGACACTTCCAGGTATACCTCTGACACTCCCAGGTACACCGCTGACACTCCCAGGTACACCGCTGACATTGCAGTCACCTCTGACATTCCATGACACTCCGACACTTCAGGTGAACCTAAGACCTCCCAGGTACACCTCAGACACTCAGGTACACCTCTGACACTCCCAGGTACACCTCTGACACTCCCAGGTACTCCTTGACGCTCCCACAGCCTCCTCCGACACTCCCAGGAACCTCTGACACTCCCAGGTACCTCCTGACCTCCCAGGTACACCTCAGACACTGCCAGGTACACCTAAGACACTGGGTACCTCGAACACTACCAGGTACACCTCAGACACTCCAGGTACAGCTCAGACACTCCCAGGTACACCTCCAGACACTACCAGGTACCTCAGGCACTCCCAGGTACACCTCTGACACTTCCAGGTACACCCCTGACACTTCCATGTACACCCAGACACTTCCAGGTGCACCTCCTGACACTCCCAGGTACACCAGCCAACCTCCCAGGTACCTGACACTCCTGGTACACCTCTGACACTCCCAGGTACAATGACACTTCAGGTACACCTCTGACACTCCCAGGTACACCTCTGACACTCTCAGGTACACCTCCTGCACTCCTGGTTCTCCCCTGACCTCCCAGGTACACCTATCACACTCCCAAGTACAACTCTGACACTCCCATTTCACTGACACTACAGATACACCTATGACACTCCGGTACACCCCTGACACTCCCAGTTACACCTCTGACATCCCAGGTACACCTCAGGCACTCCCAGGGCACCTCTGACACTTCCAGGTACACCCCTGACACTTCCAGGTACACCCCTGACACTTCCAGGTACCTCTGCACTTCCCACCTCTGACACTCCCAGGTACCTCTGACACTCCCAGGTACACCTCTGATGCCTAGGGTATACCTCTGACACTCCCAGGTACACCGCTGACACTCCCAGGTCCAGGTATACATCTGATACTCCCAGGTACACCTCAGACACTCCCAGGTACACCTCTCACACTCCAGGTCACCTCAGACACTCAGGGTACACCTCAGACACCCACAGGTACACCTCAGACACTCCCAGGAACACCTCTGACACTCCCAGGTACACCGCTGACACTGCCAGGTACACCTCTGACACTCCATGTACACCTCCGACACTCCCAGGTACACGTCTGACCTCCCAGGTACTCCACTGACACTTCCTGATACACCCTGACCTCCCAGGTACACCTCTGACCTCCCATGTACACCTCTGACACTCCCAGGTACACCTCAGACTCTCCTAGGTACTCCTCTGACCTTCTTGGTACACCTCTGACCTCCCAGGTACAACCTTTGACCTCCCAGGTAGACCTCTTACACTCCCAGGTACACCTCACATGCTCCCTAGGTACACCTCTGACCTCCCATGTACACCTCCGACCTCCCAGGTGCACCCCTGACACTCCCCAGGTACACCCCTGACACTCCCAGGTACACCTCTGATGCTCAGGTACACCTCAGACACTCCCAGGTGCACCTCCCACACCTGCCAGGTCCTCAGACACTCCCAGGTACACCTCAGACACCCCAGTGCACCTCAGACACACCCAGGAACACCTCTGACCTCCCAGGTACACCGCTGACACTGCCAGGTACACCTCTGACACTCCATGTACACCTCCGACACTCCCAGGTACACCTCTGACAATCCAGGTACTCCACTGACCTCCTGGTACACCCTGACACTCAGGTACCTCTGAAACTCAGTTACACCTCCGACACTCACAGTTACACCCCTACACTCCCAGGTACACCCCTGACACTCCCAGGTACACCTCAGACACTCCCAGGTACACCTCCTGACACTCCTAGGTACTCCTCTGACACTCCCTGGTACACCTCTGACACTCCCAGGTACAACCTTGATACTCCCAGGTACACCTCTTACACCTCCTGGTTCTCCTGACACTCCCAGGTACACCTCTGACACTCCAGGGTACACCTCTGTCTCCCAGGTATACCTCTGACACTACCAGGTACGCCCTCTGACACTCCCAGGTACTCCTCTGACACTCCCTGGAACACACCTGACACTCCTAGGTACACCTCATACCTCCCAGGTACACCTCAGACACTCCAGGTACAGCTCAGACACTCCCAGGTACTCCTCTGATACTCCCTGGTACTCATCTGACACTCCCAGGAATACCACTGACTCTTCCAGGTACACTTCAGACACTCCCAGGTACACCTCTGATACTCCCAGGTACACCTCTGACACTCCCAGGTACACCCCTGACACTCCCAGGTACTCCTCTGACACTCCCAGGTACACCTCTGACACTCCCAGGTACACCTCTGACACTCCCAGGTGCTCCTCAGACCTCCCTGGTACAAACCTGACCTCCCAGGTACACCACTGATTCTCCCAGGTACACCTCCGGCACTCCAGGTCACCTCTGATACTCTCAGGGACACCTCCGACACTCCGAGGTACACCTCTGACACTCCCAGGTACACCTCTGACCTCCCAGGTACACCTCCTGACACTCCCAGGTACACCTCTGATACCCACATGTATACCTCTGACACTCCCAGGTACACCTCTGACCTCCCAGGTACCACTCTTACACTCCCAGGTACACCGCTGACACTCCCAGGTGCACCTCTTACACTTCCTGGTTCTCCACTGATATTCCCAGGTACACCTCAGACACTGCCAGGTACACCTCAGACACTCCCAGGTACACCTCAGACACTCCCAGGTACACCTCAGACACTCCCAGGTGCACCTCTCACACTCCCAGGTACACCTCCGACACTCCCAGGTACACCTCTGACACTCCCAGGTACACCTCTGACACTCCCAGGTACTCACTGACACTCCTGATGCACACCCTGACACTCAGGTACCTCCTGACCTCCCAGGAACACCTCTGACACTCCCAGGTACACCTCTGATACTCCCAGGTACACCTCTGATACTCACATGTACTCCTCTGACACTCCAAGTACACCTCTGACTCTCCCAGGTACACCCCAGACACTCCCAGATACCTCTGACCTCCCAGGTATTCCTCTGACACTGCCAGGTACCCTCTGACACTCCCAGCTACAACTCTGACACTCCCAGGTACACCTCTGGCTCTACCAGGTACACCTCAGACACTAGGTACACCTCTGACACTCCAGGTACACCTCAGACTCTCCCTAGGTACTCCTCTGACACTTCTTGGTACACCTCTGACACTCCCAGGTACACCGCTGACACTCCCAGGTACACCTCTTACACTCCCAGGTACACCTCTGATGCTCCCAGGTACACCTCTGACACTCCCATGTACACCTCCGACACTCCCAGGTACACCCCTGACACTCCCAGGTACACCCCTGACACTCCCAGGTACACCTCTGATACTCCCAGGTACACCTCAGACACTCCCAGGTGCACCTCAGACACCCCCAGGTACACCTCAGACCAGCAGAACACCTCTGACATTCCCAGGTACACCGCTGACACTGACAGGTACACCTCTGACACTCCATGTACACCTCCGACACTCCCAGGTACACCTCTGACCTCCCAGGTACTCACTGACCTCCCTGGTACACCCCTGACCTCCCAGGTGCACCTCTGACCTCCCATGACCCTCTGACCTCCTGGTACACCTCCGACACTCCCAGGTACACCTCAGACACCTCCCAGGTACACTTCTCCCACTCCCAGTTACACCTCCGACACTCCCAGTTACACCCCTGACCTCCCAGGTACACCCCTGACACTCCCAGGTACACCTCAGACACTCCCAGGTACACCTCTGACACTCCCAGGTACACCTCTGACCTCCCACGTGCACCTCTGACTCTCCCTGGTACACCTCCGACACTCCCAGGTACACCTCAGACACTCCCAGGTACACTTCTCACACTCCCAGTTACACCTCCGACACTCCCAGTTACCCTGACACTCCCAGGTACACCCCTGACACTCCCAGGTACACCTCTGACACTCCCAGGTACACCTCTGACACTCCTAGTACTCCTCTGACACTCCCTGGTACACCTCTGACACTCCCAGGTACTCAGCTGATATTCCCAGGTACACCTCTTACACCTCCTGGTTCTCCTGACACTCCCAGGTACACCTCTGACCTCCGAGGTACACCTCACTCCCAGGTATACCTCAGACACTACCAGGTACGCCTCTGACCTCCCAGGTACACCTCTGACACTCCCAGGTACTCCTCTGACCTCCCTGGAACACACCTGACACCTCTAGGTACCTCATACACTCCCAGGTACACCTCAGACCTCCCAGGTACACCTCAGACACTCCAGGTACTCCTCTGACCTCCTGGTACTCACCTGACCTCCCAGGAACACCTCTGACTCTTCCAGGTACACCTCAGACACTCCCAGGTACACCTCTGACCTCCCAGGTACACCTCTGACACTCCCAGGTATACCCTGACCTCCCAGGTACTCCTCTGACCTCCCAGGTACTCCTCTGACCTCCCTGGAACACATGACACTCCTAGGTACACCTCCTTACACTCGAGGTACACCTCAGACACTCCCAGGTACACCTCTGACACTCCCAGGTACACCTCTGACACTCCCAGGTATTCCTCCGGACACTCCTGGTACTTACCTGACCTCCCAGGTACACCACTGATCTCAGGTACACCTCGGCACTCCCAGGTCCTCCTGACCTCCCAGGTACACCCAGACCTCCCAGATACACCGCTGACCTCCCAGGTACACCTCTTACACTTCCTGGTTCTCCACTGACATTCCCAGGTACACCTCAGACACTGCCAGGTACACCTCAGACACTCCAGGTACACCTCAGACACTCCCAGGTACACCTCAGCCTCCCAGGTGCACCTCTCACACTCCCAGGTACCTCCGACACTCCCAAGTACACCTCTGACACTCCCAGGTACACCTCTGACACTCCCAGGTACACCTCTGGCACTCCCAGGTACACCTCTGACACTCCCAGGCACGCCACTGACATTCCCTGGTACTCCTCTGACACTCCCAGGTACACGTCCGACACTCCTAGGTACACCACTGGCTCTACCAGGTATACCTCAGACACCCCCAGGTACACCTCTGACACTCCCAGGTACACCTCAGACTCTCCTAGGTACTCCTCTGACACTTCTTGGTACACCTCTGACACTCCCAGGTACACCCCTGACACTCCAGGTACACCTCTTACACTCCCAGGTACACCTCTGATGCTCCCAGGTACACCTCTGACACTCCCATGTACACCTCAGACACACCCAGGTACACCTCCCACCTCCCAGGTACACCTCAGACACTCCCAGGTACACCTCAGACACCCCAGGTATGCCTCAGACACCCCCAGGTACACCTCTGACACTCCCAGGTACACCTCAGACTCTCCTAGGTACTCCTCTGACACTTCTTGGTACACCGCTGACACTGCCAGTGCACCTCTGACACTCCATGTACACCTCCGACACTCCCAGGTACATCTCTGACCTCCCAGGTACTCCACTGACCTCCCTGGTACACCCTGACCTCCCAGGTACACCTCTGACCCACCCATTACACCTCTGACACTCCCTGGTACACCTCCGACACTCCCAGGTACACCCCTGACCTCCCAGGTACACCTCAGACACTCCCAGGTACACCTCTGACACTCCTAGGTACTCCTCTGACCTCCCTGGTACACCTCTGACACTCCCAGGGACAACGCTGATACTCCCAGGTACACCTCTTACCTCCTGGTTCTCTCCTGACCTCCCAGGTCACCTCTGACCTCCGAGGTACACCTCTGATACTCCCAGGTATACCTCTGACACTACCAGGTACGCCTCTGACCTCCCGGTGCTCCTCTGACACGCCCTGGAACACCTGACACTCTAGGTACACCTCATACACTCCCAGGTACACCTCAGACACTCCCAGGTACACCTCAGACACTCCCAGGTACTCCTCTGACCTCCCTGGTACTCACCTGACACTCCCAGGAACACCACTGACTCTTCAGGTACACCTCAGACCTCCCAGGTACACCTCTGACACTCCCAGGTACCTCTGACACTCCCAGGTACACCCTGACCTCCCAGGTACTCCTCCTGACACTCCCAGGTACTCCTCTGACCTCCTGGAACACACCTGACCTCCTAGGTACACCTCATACCTCCCAGGTACACCTCAGACACTCCCAGGTACACTCTGACCTCCCAGGTACACCTCTGACACTCCCAGGTACTCCTCGGACCTCCTGGTGCTACCTAACCTCCAGGTACACCACTGACTCTCCCAGGTACACCTCGGCACTCCCAGGTTCACCTCTGACACTCAGGGACACCTCCGACACTCCCAGGTACACCTCCTGACACTCAGGTAACCTCTGACACTCCCAGGTACACCTCTGACTCCCAGGTACACCTCTGATACTCACATGTATACCTCTGACACTCCCAGGTACATCTCTGACACTCCCAGGTACACCCCAGACACTCCCAGATACACCTCTGACACTCCCAATGTACTCCTCTGACACTGCCAGGTACACCTCTGACACTCCCAGGTACAACTCTTACACTCCCAGGTACACCGCTGACCTCCCAGGTACACCTCTTACTCTTCCTGGTTCCTCACTGACATTCCCAGGTACACCTCCGACACTCCCAGGTACACACACCTCTGACACTCCCAGGTACACCTCTGACACTCCCAGGTACACCTCTGACACTCCCAGGTACTCCACTGACATTCCTGGTACTCCTTGACACTCCCAGGTACACGTCCGACACTCCTAGGTACACCTCTGACACTCTCAGGTACATCTCTGACACTCCCAGGTACACCTCTGACACTGCCAGGTACACCTCTGACACTCCCAGGTACACATCCGATACTCCCAGGTACACCTACGATACTCCCAGGTAAACCTCTGACACTCCCAGGCACTCCTCTAACACTCCCTGGTTCACCTCTGACACTCCCAGGTACACCTCAGACACTCCCAGGAACACCTCTGACACTCCCAGGTACACCGCTGACACTCCCAGGTACACCTCCGACACTCCCAAGTACACCTCTGACACTCCCAGGTACACCTCCGACACTCCCAGGTACACCTTCGACACTCCCAGGTACCTTCTTACATTCCCAAGTACACCTCCGACACTCCCAGGTACACCTCTGACCTCCCAGGTACACCTCCTGACACTCCCAGGCACACTGACTCTCTCCAGGTAAACCTCCGATACTCCCAGGTACACCACTGATGCTCCCAGGTACACCTCAGACCTCCCAGGTACACCTCAGACACCCCCAGGTACACATCAGACACTCCCAGGAACACCTCTGACACTCCAGGTACACCGCTGACACTGCCAGGTGCACCTCTAACACTCCATGAACACCTCCGACACTCCCAGGTACACCTCCTGACACTCCCAGGCCTCCACTGACCTCCTGGTACCCCTGACACTCCCAGGTACACCTCTGACACTCCCAGGTACACCTCTGACACTCCCTGGTACACCTCCGACACTCCCAGGTACACCTCAGACACTCCCAGGTACACATCTCACACTCCCAGTTACACCTCCGACACTCCCAGTTACACCCTGACACTCCCAGGTACCCTGCTCAGGTACACCTCAGACACTCCCAGGCACACCTCTGACACTCCCTACGTACTCCTCTGACACTCCCAGGTACACCTCTGACACTCCCCAGGGCCAACTGTGACACTCCCAGGTACACCTCCTACACTTCCTGGTTCTCCTGACACTCCCAGGTACACCTCTGAGCCTCCAGGGTACACCTCTGATACTCCCAGGTACACCTCTGACACTACCAAGTACACCTCTGACACTCCCAGGTGCTCCTCTGACCTCCCTGGAACACACCACACCTCCTAGGTACACCTCATACCTCCCAGGTATACCTCAGACACTCCCAGGTGCCTCCTGACCTCCCAGGTACACCTCTGACCTTCCAGGTACTGCTCTGAGACTCCCTGGTACTCACCTGACACTCCAGGTACACCACTGACTCTCCCAGGTACCTCAGACACTCCCAGGTACACCTCTGACCTCCCAGGTACACCTCTGACCTCCCAGGTACCCCTGACACTCCCAGGTACTCCTCTGACCTCCCAGGTACT
>NW_024731293.1:0-28621 GCF_018991925.1 Homarus americanus | reverse complement strand
TCCTCTGACACTCCCAGGTATCATGACACTCCTGGTACACCACCCAGCCTCCCAGGTACCTCTTTCCTTCCTGGTTCTCCCCGACCTCCCAGGTACACCTCAGAACTCCCAGGTACACCTCAGACACTCCCAGGTACACCTCTCAAACACTAGGTACCTCCAGACACTCTCAGGTACTCCTGTGACCACTCCTGACCTTCTCTGACCTCCCAGGTACCTCAGACACGCCCAGATACACCTCAGACACTCCCAGGTATGCCTCTGACCTCCCAGGCACACCTCTAACACTCCCAGGCACACCGCTCAGCACTGCAGGTACACCTCTGACACTCCAGGTACACCTCCGACCTCCCAGGTGCACCTCTGACCTCCCAGGTACTCCACTGACACTCCTGGTACCCCACACTCCCAGGTGCTCCACTGACACAAGGTACACCAGGTACTCCATCAGACACTCCCAGGTACACTTCTCACTCATAAGTACACCTCTGACACTCCCTAGGTACACCTCCGAACCTCCCAGGTACCTCTGTGCTCCCAGGTACACCTCCTGATACTCCCAGGTACCTCTGAAACTCCCAGGTACACCTCGACCTCCAGGTACTCACTGACATTCCTGGTACACATCTGACCTCCCAGAAAACCTCCGCCTCCCCAGATACACCTCCCAACCTCCCAGGTACATCTCTGACACTCCCAGGTACACCTCTGACACTCTCAGGAACACCTCTGACACTCCCAGGTACCTCCGATACTCCCAGGTACACCTCTGACACTCCCAAGTACACCTCTGACACTCTAGGTACTCCTCTGTCCTCCCTGATACACCTCTGACACTCCCAGGTACACCGCTGACACTCCCAGGTACACCGCTGACACTGCCAGGTACACCTCAGCCACTGCCAGGTACTCCTCAGACACTGCCAGGTACACCTCAGACACTCCAGAACACCTCAGACACTCCAAGCTGCACCTCTGGCCTCAAGCGCACCTCTGACACTCCCAGGTACCTCAGACACTCCCAGGTACACCATTGACATTCCCAGGTACACCTCCGGCCTCCAGGTACCTTCTTACACTCCCAGGTACACCTCCGACACTCCCAGGTACACCTCTGACACTCCCAGGTACACCTCTGGCCTCCCAGGCCTCTTACACTCCCTGGTACCCCTTGACCTCCCAAGTACACATCTGCTCCCAGGTACACCCTGAGCACTCCCAGGTACCACTTCTCACACTCCCAGGTACACCTCCGACACTCCCAGGTGAACTCTGACACTCCCAGGTACCTCCCAACCTCCCAGGTACACCTCTGACACTCTAGGTACCTCTCTGACACTCCCAGGTCACCTCTGACACTCCCAAGTACTCCCACTGACATTCTGGTGCCTCCTGACCTCCAGGTACACCGCTGACACCAGGTACACCTCCGACACTCCCAGTGCCTCAACCTCCCAGATACAATTCTCTCCCAGGTACACCTCCGACACTCCCAGGTACACCTCTGACACTCCCAGGTACACCTCTGACACTCTCAGGTACCTCTCTGACCTCCCAGGTACCTCTGACCTCCCAAGTGCTCCACTGACATTCCTGGTACCTCTGACACTCCAGGTCCCACCTCCCCAACCTCCCAGGTACACCTCTGACATTCCCAGGTACACCTTTGACCTCCCAGGTGCTCCACTGACATTCCCTGGTACACCTCTGACACTCTCAGGAGCACCTCAGAGCACTCCGAGGTACACCTCTGCTCAGTACCTTCTCACACTCCCGGTACACCTCCGGCCTCCAGGTACCTCTGACACTCAGTACACCTCCGATATTCCCAGGTACACCTCCCGTACTCCCAGGTACACCTTTGAGACTCCCAGGTACTCATGACACTCCTGGTACACCTCTGACATTCCCAATTACACCTCGATACTCCAGTTACACCCCTGACACTCCCAGGTACACCTCTGACACTCCAGGTACACCTCCCGATATTAGGTACACCTCCGATGACTCCCAGGTACCTTTGGAGACTCCCAGGTACTCCTGACACTCCTGGTACACCTCTGACATTCCCAGTTACACCTCTGACGCTCCCAGTTACACCTCCCAGCACTCCCAGTACACCTCCCAGCACTCCCAGTTACCCCTGACACTCCCTGGTACACCTCCTAACCTCCAGGTACACCTCTGATACTCCCAGGCCATCTGGCACTCCCAGGTACACCTAGATACTCCCAGGTACACCTCCCGTGCTCCCAGGTACACCACCTGACACTCCCAGGTACTCCTCTGACACTCTTTGGTTCACCTCTGAACTCCCAGGTACACCTCTGACACTCCTGGTACACCTCCCGTATTCCCAGGTACACCTCCGATATTCCCAGGTACACCTCCCATCTCCCAGGTACACCTTGAGACTCCCAGGTACACCTCTGATACTCCCAGGTACACCTCTGACACTCCCAGGTACACCTAAGATGCTCCCAGGTACACCTCCGATACTCCCAGGTACACCTCTGACACTCCCAAGTGCTCCTCTGACACTTTTGGTTTCACCTCTGAGACTCCCAGGTACACCTCTGGCCTCCTGGTACACCTCCGATATTCCCATGTACACCTCGATATTCTGGTACACCTCCGATACTCCCAGGTACACCCTTGAGACTCCCAGGTACTTCACTGACACTCCCTGGTATACCTCTAACATTCCCAGTACTCCTCTGACACTCCCAGGTACACCTCTGATACTCCGAGTACACCTCTGACACTACCAGGTACACCTCTTTTACTCCTAGGTTCTCCCCCAACCTCCCAGGTACACCTCAGACACTCCCAGGTACACCTCGGACACTCCCAGGTACACCTCTGACACTCCCAGGTACCTCAGACACTCAGTACACCTCTCCACACTCCCAGGTACACCTCTCACACTTCCAGGTATTCCTGTGACACTCCCTGGTGCTTCTCTGACACTCACAGGTACACCTCTCACACTCCCAAGTGCACCTCTGACCTCCCAGGTACACCTCCGACACTCCCAGGTACCTCCGACACTCCCAGGTACCTTCTTACACTCCCAGGTGCACCTCGACACTCCCAGGTAAACCTCCAACATTCCCAGGACACTTCTCACACTCCCAGGTACACCTCCGACACTCCCAGGTACACCTCTGACCTCCCAGGTACATTTGACACTCTAGGTACACCTCTGACACTGCCAGGTACACCTCCCACTCTCCCAGGCACACCTCCTGACAATTCCAGGTACACTGCTGACACTGCCAGGTACACCTCTGACACTCCATGTACACCTCCGACACTCCCAGGTACCTCTGACACTCCCAGGTACTCCACTGACCTCCTGACACACCCCTGACACTCCCAGGCCTTTGACCTCCCAGGT
Organism: Homarus americanus; assembly: GCF_018991925.1. Lineage (NCBI taxonomy): Eukaryota > Metazoa > Arthropoda > Malacostraca > Decapoda > Nephropidae > Homarus > Homarus americanus. The sequence continues at coordinate 25,221 of NW_024731293.1, read as the reverse complement.
ACACCTCTGACACTCACCAGGTAAACCTCAGACACTCCCAGGTACACCCCAGACACTCCCAGGTACACCCAGACACTCCCAGGTACACTTCTCACACTCCCAAGTACACCTCCGGCCTCCAGGTACCTCTGACACTCCCAGGTACAACTCAGACACTGCCAGGTACACCTCAGACACTGCCAGGTACACCTCAGACATTCCCACGTACACCTCAGACACTCCAAGGTGCACCTCTGACACTCTCAAGTGCACCTCTGACACTCCCAGGCACACCTCTGACACTCTAGGTACACCTCAGACCTCCCAGGTACATTGCTGACACTCCCAGGTACACCTCTGACACTCCCAAGTACACCTCTGACACTCCCAGGTAAACCTCCGACACTCCCAGGTCACCTCCGACACTCCCAGGTGCCTTCTTACACTCCCAGGTACACCTCCGACCTCCCAGGTACCTCTGACCTCCCAGGTACACCTCCGGCCTCCCAGGTACCTTCTCACACTCCCAGGTACACCTCCGACACTCCCAGTACAACTCCCAGCTCCCAGGTAAACCTCCCGTGCTCCTAGGTACACCTCCCAGCCTCCCAGGTACACCTCCCAGCACTCCTAGGATTCCTCTGACCTCCCTGTTACATCTCCTGACCTCCCAGGTAAACCTCAGGACACTCCCTGTACACCTCAGCACTCCCAGGTACACCTCTTTCCTCCCTGTTCTCCCTAACACTCCCAGGTACCTCAGATACTCCCAGGTACCTCAGGCACTCCCAGGTACCTCTGACACTCCCAGGTACACCTCAGACGCTCCTAGTACACGTCTCACACTCCCAGGTACTCCTCTGGCACTCTGTTACCTCGCTAGGTACACCTCGAACTCCCTCGTGCACCTCTCACCTCCCATCCTTCTCACACTCCCCAGGTACTCTGCAACCACTCCCTGGTACTTCTCTGGCCACTTCAGGTACACCTCAGACACTCCAGGTACACCTCAGACACTCCCAGGTACACCTGAGACACTCCCAGGCACACCTCCGACACTCCCAGGTACACCATGACAATCCCAGGTACTCCACTGACACTCCTGGTACACCCCTGACACTCCCAGGTACACCTCCGACACTCCCAGGTACACCTCTGACACCCCAGGTTCTCCACTGACATTCCTGGTACACCTCTGACCTCCCAGGTACTCGTCAACACTCCCAGATACACCTGTGACCTCCCAGGTACATCTCTGCAACCTCCCAGGTACACCTCTGACACTCCCAGGTACATCTGTGACACTATCAGGTACACCTCCAATCTCCCAGGTACACCTCCCGACACTTCCAGGTACACCTCTGTCACTCTAGTACTCTCTCACTCCCTGATACACCTCACTAACTCCCAGGGCACCGCCAACACTCCCAGGTACACCGCTGACACTCCCAGGTATCCCTCCGATACTCCCAGGTACGTTGAGACTCTAGGTACTTCACCTGACCTCCCTGGTATACCTCTGACATTCCCAGGTACTCCTCTGACCTCCCAGGTACATCTCTGATACTCCCAGGTACACCTCCTGACACTCCCAGGTCCGCCTCCTACACTCCCAGGTACAACTCCGACACTCCCAGGTAAACCTCCGATACTCCCGTACACCTCCTGACACTCCCAGGTACGTCCTGACACTCCTAGGTATTCCTTTGACACACCCTGGTACACCTCTGACACTCCCAGGTACACCTCTTTCACTCTGGTTCTCCCCTGACACTCCCAGGTACACCTCAGACCTCCCAGGTATGCCTCAGACACTCCCAGGTACACCTCTGACACTCCCAGGTATGTCTCCAGACACCCTAGGGACACCTCTCACACTCCAAGGACACCTCTCACCTCCCAGGCATTCCTGTGACACTCCCTGGTACTTCTCTGCTCCCAGGTACACCTCAGACACTCCCAGATACACCTCAGACCTCCCAGGTCACCTCTGACACTCCCAGGCACACCTCTCCAGCACTTCCAGGTACCGCTGCCACTGCTAGGTACACCTCTGACACTCCATGTACACCTCCGACACTCCCAGGTACACCGCTGTCCTCCCAGGTGCTCCACTGGCCTCCCTGGTACACCCCTGACACTCCCAGGACTCACCAACCTCCCAGGTACACCCCAGACACTCCCAGTTACAGACACTCCCAGGCACTTCTCACACTCGCAATTACACCTCCGACACTCCTAGGTACACCTCCTGACACTCCCAGGTACCTCTGACACTCCCAGGTACACCTCTGACTCCCAGGTACACCTCTGACACTCCCAGGTACTCACCCCTGCATTCCTGGTACACTTCTGACACTCCCAGGAACCGTCCAACCTCCCAGATACACCTCTGACCCTCCCAGGTACATCTCTGAAACTCCCAGGTACACCACACTCCCAGGTGCTCACTGACATTCCTGGTCACCTCTGACACTCCCAGGGAACACGTCCAACACTCCAAATACACCTCTGACCTCCCAGGTGCATCTCTGACACTCCCAGGCACACCTCCGGCCTCCCAGGTACACCTCCAGCACTCTCAGGTACCAATTCCGATACTCCCAGGTACACCTCCGACACTCCCAGGTACACCTCTGACACTCCCTAGGTACGCCTCTGTAACTCCCTGATACACCTCTAACACTCCCAGGTGCCTTCAACACCCAGGTACACCGCCCTGACACCCAGGTACACCTCGACACTGCCAGGTACACCTCAGGACACTGCCAGGTACACTCAGACAATCCCACATGCACCTCCGACACTCCCAGGTACACCTCCCAGCCTCCCAGGTACACCTCTGACACTCCCAGGTACACCTCCGACACTCCCAAATACTTCTTACCTCCTAGGTACACCTCCGACACTCCAGGTACACCTCCGACACTCCCAGGTACGCCTCTTACACTCCCAGGTCACCTCCGACACTCCCAGGTACACCTCCTGACACTCCCAGGTACACCTCCGACACTCCCAGGTACACTTCTCACCTCCCAGGTACACCTCCGACACTCCCAGGTACAACTCCGACAATCCCAGGTAAACCTCCCCGATACTCCTAGGTACACCTCTGACACCCGAGTACACCTCTGACACTTAGGTATTCTCTGACACTCCCTGTTACATCTCTGACACCCTAGGCAAACCTCAGACACCCCTGGTACACACCCCAGGCACACCTTTCACTCCCTGGTTCTCCCCTGACACCCCAGGCACACCCCAGACACTCCCAGGCACACCCCTCAGACACCCCAGGTACACCCCTGACACCCCAGGTACACCTCAGACACCCTGGGCACACGTCTCACACTCCCAGGTGCACCCTACACTCCCTGATACACCCCTGACACTCCCAGGTACACCCTCAGACACCCCTAGGCACACCTCCCCACACCCCACACGCACACCTCACACCCCAGGCACTCCTGTGACACTCCCTGTACTTCTCTGACACTTCCAGGCACACCTCAGACACCCCAGGCACACCTCACACTCCCAGGCACACCTGAGACACTTCCAGGCACACCTCCGACACTCCCAGGTACACCGCTGACACTGACAGGTACACCACTGACACTCCATGTACACCTCCGACACTCCCACAGGCACACCTCTGACAATCCCAGGTACTCCACTGACACTCTGTACACCCCTGACACTCCCAGGTACACCTCCGACACTCCCAGGTACCCCTCAGACACCCAGGTTCTCCACTGACATTCTGGCACACCTCTGACACTCCCAGGTACACGTCCAACACCCCAGATACACCTCTGACACTCCCAGGTACATCTCTGACACCCCAGGCACCTCTGACACACCCCAGGCACATCTGTGACACTACCAGGCACACCTCCGATACTCCCAGGTACACCTCTGACACTTCCAGGTACACCTCTGACACCCTAGGTACCTCTCTCTCACCCTGATACACCTCTAACACTCCCAGGGCACGCCTGACACTCCCAGGTACACCGCTGACACTCCCAGGTAACCCTCTGATACTCCCAGGTACACCTGAGACTCTCAGGTACTTCACTGACACCCCTGGTACACCAGACACCCCAGGTACACCTCTGACACTTCCGCACACATCTGACACTAGGTACACCGCTGCCACTGCAGGTCACACCTCTGACACTCCATGCACACCTCCGACACTCCCAGGTACACCGCTGTCACTCCCAGGCACTGACACTCCCTGGTACACCCTGACACTCCCCAGACCCACTGACACTGGTACATCTGGACACCACCAGGCACACCTCCGATACTCCCAGGTACACCTCTGACACTCCCAGGTACATCTCAGACACCCAGGGACACCTCTCACACCCAAGGTACACCTCTCACACCCCAGGTATTCCCTGACACCCCTGTACTTCTCCACTCCCAGGCACACCCTCCAGACACCCCCAGGTACACCTCTGACACTCAGGTGCACACACCTCTGACACTTCAGGTACACTGCCACTGCCAGGTACACCTCTGACACTCCATGCACACCTCCGACACTAGGCACACCGCTGTCCTCCCAGGTACACCCCTGACACCCAGGACCCACTGACACTCCCAGGTACACCCCAGACACCCCAGCCACACCCAGACACCCCAGGTACACTTCTCACACTCGTAATTACACCTCCGACACTCCTAGGTACACCTCTGACACTCCCAGGTACCTCATCCCAGGTACACCTCTGACCTCCGAGTACACCTCTGACACTCAGGTACTCACTGACACTCCCAGGTACACCACTGATACTGCCAGGTACACACTGCCACCAGGTACACCTCAGACACTGCCAGGTACACCTCAAACACTCCCAGGTACACATTAGACACTCCAAGCTGCCTCTGACCTCCCAAGTGCACCTCTGACACTCCCAGGCACACCTCTGACACTCCCAGGTACACCTCCAGACACTCCAGGTACACCGCTGAGACTCCCAGGTACACCTCCGACACTCCCAGGTGCCTTCTTACCTCCCCACACACCTCCGACACTCCCAGTTACACCTCTGACCCCTCCCAGGTACCTCTGACCTCCCAGGTACACCTCTGACACTCCATGGGCACCCCTGACACTCCCAAGTACACATCTGACCTCCCAGGTAAACCTCTGACAGTCCCAGGTACACCTCCGACACTCCCAGGCACTTCTTACACTCGTCCACCGACACTCCCAGGTACACTCCTGACATTCCCAGGTACACCTCTGACACTCCCAGATACACCTCTGACACCCCATGGTACACCCCTGACACTCCCAAGTACACCTACGACACTCCCAGGTAAACCTCTGACAGTCCCAGGTACACCTCTGACACTCCCAGGTACACTTCTGACACTCCCAGGTACACCTTTGAAACTCCCAGGTACTCCACTGACATTCCCTGGTACACCTCTGACACTCAGGGTACACCGCTGACACTGCCAGGTACACCTCCGACACTCCCAGGTACACCTCCAATACTCCCAGATACACTTCTCCATACTCCCAGGTACACCTCCGACACCTCCCAGGTACTCTGCACTCCCAGGTACACCTCCTGACACTCCAAGGTACACCTCTGACACTCCCAGGTACACCTCTGACACTCCCAAGTCTCCCACTAACATTCCTGGTACACTCTGCACTCCCAGGTACACGTCCGACACTCCCAGATACACCTCTGACACTCCCAGGTACATCTCTGACACTCCCAGGTACACCTCTGACACTGCCAGGCTCTGACACTCCAGGTACACCGCTGACACCAGGTACACCTCAGACAGTGCCAGGTATGCCTCAGAGACACTGCCAGGTACACCTCCAGACACTCCCAGGTAAACCTCAGACACTCCAAGGTGCACCTCTGACACTCCAGATACACCTCTGACACTCCCAGGTTCCGTCGACACTCCCAGATACACCTCTGACACTCCCAGGTACATCTCTGGCCTCCCAGGTACACCTCTGACACTGCCAGGTGCACCTCTGACACTCCATGTACACCTCCGACACTCCCAGGTACACCGCTGTCACTCCGAGGTACTCCACTGACACTCCCATCTGACAGGTACTCCACTGACACTCCCTAGGTACACCGCTGACACTCTCAGGTACCCTGACTCTCCCAGGTACACCTCTGACCTCCAGGTACACCTCTGACCTCCCAGTACAGCTCTGACACTCCCAGGTACACCCCAGACACTCCCAGGTACACTTCTCACTCGCAATTACACCTCCGACACTCCCAGGTACACCTCTGACACTCCCAGTACATCTGACACTCCCAGGTACACCTCTGACACTCCCAGGCACCTCTGAACTCCCAGGTACACCTCTGACCTCCCAGGTACTCAACTGACATTCCCTGGTACACTTCGGACACTCCCAGGAACAGTTACCTCCCAGATACACCTCTGACACTCCCAGGTACATCTCTGACACTCCCAGGTACACCTCTGACACTCCCAGGTACACTGCTGACACTCCCAGTTACACCTCAAATACCAGGTACACCTCTGACACTCCCAGGTACACCTCTGACACTCCTAGGTACTCCTACTTCCCTGATAACCTCTGACACTCCCGTACACCGCTGACACTCTGGTACACCGCTGACACTGCCAGGTACACCTCAGCCACTGCCAGGTGCCACCTCAGACACTGCCAGGACACCTCAGACACTCCCAGGTACACCTCAGACACTCCAAGCTGCACCTCTGACACTCCCAAGTGCACCTCTGACACTCTGCAATACACCCCCCGACACTCCCAGGTACACCTCTGACACACCCAGGTACACATCTGACACTCCCAGGTACACCTCTGACACTCCCAGGTACACCTCTGAAACCGCACCTCTGACACTCCCAGGTACTCCACTGACATTCCCTGGTACACTTCGACACTCCCAGGAACACGTTCAACACTCCCAGATACACCCTGACACTCCCAGGTACATCTCTGACACTCCCAGGTACACCTCTGACACTCCCAGGTACACCGCTGACACTCCCAGTTACAACCTCAGACAATTCCCAGGTACACCTCTGACACTCCCAGGTACACCTCTGACACTCCTAGGTACCTCTGTCACTCCCTGATAACCTGACACCCGCACACCGCTGATACTCCCAGGTACACCCGGACACTGCCAGGTACACCTCAGCCACTGCCAGGTACACCCCAGACACTGCCAGGCACACCTGACACTCCCAGGTACACTAGACACCAAGCTGCACCTCTGACACTCCCAAGTGCACCTCTGACACTCCCAGGCACACCTCTGACACTAGGTACACCTCAGACACTTGGTGCCCACTGCTGAGACTCCCAGACACCTCCGCCACTCCCAGGCACACCTCTACACTCCCAGGCACACCTCCGACACCCAGGTACAACTCTGACACTCTAAGGTACACCTCTGACACTGCCAGGCACCTCCGACACTCCAGGTACACCTCCACACTCCCAGGTACACCACACCCCAGGTACACCTCGACATTCCTACACCTCCATACTCCCAGGTACACCTTGAGACTCCCAGGTACCCACTGACACTCCTGATAAACCTCTGACATTCCCAGTTACACCTCTGACACCCCACACACCCCTGACACTCCCTGGTACACCTCTGACACTCCCAGGTACACCTCTGATGCCTCCAGGTACACCCCTGACACCCCGGTACACCTCTGACACTCCCAGGTACACCTCTGATACTCCCAGGTACACCCTCCGATACCCAGGTACACCTTTGAGACTCCCAGGTACTTCACTGACACCCCTGGTATACCTCTGACATTCCCGGGTACCTCTGACACCCAGGTACACCTCTGATATTACCACGCACACCTCTGACAACCAGGGTCCGCCCCGACACACCCAGGTACAACTCCGACACTGGTAAACTTCCGATACTCCTAGGTACACCTCTGACACTCCCAGGTACACCTCTGACACCCCTAGGTATTCCTTTGACACACCCTGGTACACCCTCTGACACTCCTAGGTAATCACAGACACTCCTGGTACACCACTGACACTTGGCACACCTCTTTCACTCCCTGGCTCCCTCCTGACACTCCCAGGTACACCTCCAGACACCCCAGGTACACCTCAGACACCTCTAGGTCTCCTGACACACCTAGGGAACCTCTCACCAAGGTACACTCACTTCAGGTACTCCTGTGACACTCCTGGTACTTCTCTGACACTCCCAGGCACCCCTCAGACACGCCCAGATACACCTCAGACACCCCAGGTACACCTCTGACACTCCCAGGCACACCTCTAACACTCCGGTACACCCCTGACACTCCCAGGTACTACTGACACTCCTGGTACACCCCTGACACTCCCGGTACTCCACGGACACACCCAGGCCACCCCAGACACTCCGGCACACCCCAGACACTCCCAGTTACACCTTCTCACACTCCTGCAAGTACACCTCTGACACTCCCAGACACACCTCTGACACTCCCAGGTACACCTCTGACACTCCCAGGTACACCTCGACACCCAGGTACACCTCTGAAACTCCCAGGTACACCTCTGACACTCTTAGGTATCACTGACATTTCCTGGTACATCTGACACTCCCAGGAAAACGTCCAACACTCCCAGATACACCTCTGACACTCCGAGGTACATCTCTGACACTCCCAGGTACACCACTGACACTCCCAGGCCACCCTTGACCCTCCCAGCCTCCGATTCTCCAAGGCACCTCTGACACTCCCAGGCACACCTCTGACACTCCTAGGTACTCCTCTGTCACTCCCTGATACACCTCTGACACTCCCAGGTACACTGCTGACACTCCCAGGCGTACACCGCTGACACTGCCAGGTACACCTCAGCCACTGCCAGGTACACCTCAGACACTGCCAGGTACAACCTCAGACACTCCCAGATACACCTCAGACACACCCAAGCTGCACCTCTGGACACCCCGCGCACCTCTGACACCCCAGGTACACCCTCAGACACTCCCAGGTACACCTCTGACACTCCCAGGTACACCCTCCGACACCCCAGGTACACTTTACACCTCCGGTACACCTCCGACACACTCCCAGGTACACCTCTCGACACTCCCAGGTACACCTCCTCTGACACTCCCAGGTACACCTCTTACACTCCCTGGTACACCCCTGACACTCCAGGCACACATCTGACACTGTCCACCTCCCAGACACTCCCAGGTACACCTCACACTCCCAGGTACACCTCCTCCGACACTAGGTAAACCTCTGACACTCCCAGGTACACCTCTGACACTCCCAGGTACACCTCTGACACTCCCAGGTACACCTTTGATACTCCCAGGTACTCACTGACATTCCTGGTACACCTCTGACACCTGAGGTACACCGCTGACACTGCCAGGTACACCTCGACACTCCTGCTACCTCCAACACTCACAGATACAATTTCACACTCCCAGGTACACCTCACACTCCTGCATAACCCCTGACACTCCCAGGTACACCTCTGACACTCTAAGGTACACCTCTGACACTCCCAGGTACACCTCTGACACTCCCACTACTCACTGACATTCCTGGTATACCTCTGACACTCCCAGGTACACGTCCGACAATTCCCAGATACACCTCTGACACTCCCAGGTATAATCTCTGACACTCCTGGTGGACACCTCTGACACTGCCAGGTACACCTCTGACACTCAGGTACACCGCTGACACTGCCAGTGCCCCTGACACTGCCAGGTACACCTCAGACACTGCCAGGTACACCTCAGACACTCCCAGGCACCTCAGACACCAGGTGCACCTCTGACACCCGTAACTCCCTGACACTCCCAGGCACACCTCTGACACTCCCAGGCACACCTCTGACACCCAGGCACACCCCAGACACTCCCAGGCACACCATTGACACTCCCAGGTACACCTCTAACACTCCCAGGCACACCTCTGACACTCCCAGGTACACCTCCAGACACTCCCAGGTACACCGCTGACACTCCCAGGTACACCTCTGACACTCCCAAGTACACCTACGACAGTCCCAGGTACGCCTGCGACACTCCCAGGTACCCCTTCTACACCTTCTACACTCCTAGGGCCACCTCCGACACTCCCAGGTACTCCTCTGACAGTCCCAGGACACCTCTGACTCCCAGGTACACCTCTGACACTCCCTGGTTCACCCCACACTCCCAGGTACACCCTGACACTCGGTACACCCCAACTCCCAGGTACACTTCACACTCCCAGGTACACCTCCGACACTCCCAGGTACACCTCTGACACTCCCAGGTACACCTCTGACACTGCCAGGTACACCTCTGACATTCCCAGGTACACCTTATTCACCCCAGGTACCCACTGACATTCCTGGTACACCTCTGACACTCAGGTACACCGCTGACACTCCCAGAGTACACCCTGACACTCCCAGGTACACTTCACACTCTAAGGTACACCTCCGACACTCCCAGGTACACCTCTGACACCTGAGGTACACCTCCGATATTCCCAGGTACACCTCCGAAACTCCCAGGTACACCTTTGAGACTCCCGGTACCCACTGACACTCCTGGTACACCTCTGACATTCAACTACACCTCTGATACTCCCAGTTGCCACCCTGACACTCCTGGTACACCTCTGACACTCCCAGGTACACCTCTGATACTCCCAGGTACACCTCTGACACTCCCAGGTACACCTCCGAAACTCCCAGGTACACCTCCGATACCCCAGGTACACCTTGACACTCCCAGGTACCTCTGACACTCTTGGTTCACCTCTGAGACTCCCAGGTACACCTCTGACACTCTGGTACACCTCCGATATTCCCAGGTACACCTCCGATATTCCCCAGGTACACTCCGATACTAGGTACACCCTGAGACTCCCAGGTACTTCACTGACACTCCCTGGTATACCTCTAACATTCCCCAGTACTCCTCTGACACCCTCGCAGACACCTCTGACACTCCCAGGTACACCTCGAAACTCCCAGGTACACCTCTGACACTCCCAGGTACTCCACATTCCCTGGTACACCTCTGACACCCCAGGAACACGTCCAACACTCCCAGATACACCTCTGACACTCCCAAGTACATCTCTGACACTCCCAGGCACACCTCTGACACTCCCAGGTACACCTCTGACACTCTCAGGTACACTTCCGATACTCCCAGGTACACCTCTGACACTCCTAGGTACTCCTCTGTCACTCCCTGATACACCTCTGACACTACCAGGTACACCGCTGACACTCCCAGGTACACCGCTGATACTGCCAGGTACACCTCAGCCACTGCCAGTGCCACCTCGAACACTGCCAGGTACACCTCAGACACTCCCAGGTACACATCAGAGCACTCCAGCTGCACCTCTGACACTCCCAAGTGCACCTCTGACACTCCCAGGCACACCTCTGACACTCCCAGGTACCTCAGACACTCCCAGGTACACCGCTGAGACTCCCAGGTACACCTCCGACCTCCCAGGTGCCTTCTTACACTCCCGTGCACCTCCGACACTCCCAGTTACACCTCTGACACTCCCAGGTACACCTCCTGACACTCCCAGGTACACCTCCTGACACTCCATGGTGCACCCCTGACACTCACAAGTGCACATCTGACACTCCCAGGTACACCTCTGACAGTCCCAGGTACCTCCGACACTCCCAGGTGCCTTCTTACACTCCCGTGCACCTCCGACACTCCCAGGTACACTCCTGACACTCCCAGGTACCTCTGACACTCCCAGATACACCTCTGACACCCATGGTACACCCAGCCTCCAAGTACACCTACGACACTCCCAGGTAAACCTCTGACACTCCCAGGTACACTTCTGACACTCCCAGGTACACCTTTGATACTCCCAGGTACTCCTGACATTCCCTGGTACACCTCTGACACTCCGGTACACCGCTGACACTGCCAGTGCCTCCGACACTCCCAGGTACCTCCCAGCCTCCCAGATACACTTCTCATACTCCCAGGTACACCTCCGACCTCCCAGGTACACCTCTGACACTCCCAGGTACACCTCGACACTCTAAGGTACACCTCTGACACTCCCAGGTACACCTCTGACACTCCCAAGTACTCCACTAACATTCCTGGTACACCTCTGACACTCAGGTACACGTCCGTACTCCCAGATACACCTCTGACACTCCCAGGTACATCTCTGACCTCCCAGGTACACCTCTGACACTGCCAGGTACACCTCTGACACTCCAGGCACACGCTGACACTGCCAGGTACACCTCCGACAGTGCCAGGTACACCTCAGACACTGCCAGGTACACCTCAGACACTCCCAGGTAAACCTCAGACACTCCAAGGTGCACCTCCAGCACTCCCAGGTACACCTCTGACACTCCCAAGTACTCCACTGACATTCCCTGGTATACCTCTGACGCTCCCCAGGTTCGTCCGACCTCCCAGGACACCTCTGACACTCCCAGGTACATCTCTGACCTCCCAGGTACACCTCTGACACTGCCAGGTGCACCTCTGACACTCCATGTACACCTCCGACCTCCCAGGTACACCGCTGTCACTCCGAGGTACTCCACTGACACTCCCTGGTACACCCCTGACACTCCCAGGTACTCCACTGACACTCCTAGGTACACCGCTGACACTCTCAGGTACACCCCTGACTCTCCCAGGTACACCTCTGACACTCCCAGGTACACCTCTGACACTCCCAGGTACCTCTGACACTCCCAGGTACACCCCAGACACTCCCAGGTACACTTCTCACACTCCTGATTACACCTCCGACACTCCCAGGTACACCTCTGACACTCCCAGGTACACCTCTGACACTCCCAGGTACACCTCTGACACTCCCAGGTACACCTCTGACTCCCAGGTACACCTGACACTCCCAGGTACTCACTGACATTCCCTGGTACACTTCGGACACTCCCAGGAACACGTCCAACACTCCCAGATACACCTCTGACACTCCCAGGTATCTGACACTCCCAGGTACACCTCTGTCTCCAGGTACACCTCTGACACTCCCAGTTACACCTCAGATACTCCCCAGGTACACCTCTAGCCACTCCCAGGTACACCTCTGACACTCCCTAGGTACTCCTCTGTCACTCCCTGATACACCTCTGACACTCCAGGTACACCTGACACTCCAGGCACACCCTGACACTGCCAGGTACACCCTCAGCCACTGCCAGGTACACCTCCAGACACTGCCAGGTGACACCTCAGACACTCCCAGGTACCTCAGACACTCCAAGCTGCACTGACTCCCAAGTGCACCTCTGACACTCCCAGGCACCTCTGACACTCCCAGGTACACCTCAGCACTCCCAGGTACACCGCTGAGACTCCCAGGTACACCTCCATTGCTCCCAGTGCACCTCCCTGACACTCAGGTACACCTCTGACACTTCCAGGTACCTCCGACACTCCCAGGTACACCTCCGACACTCCCAGGTACCACTTCTCACACTCCCAGGTACACCTCCGACACTCCCAGGTACACCTCTGACACTCCCAGGTACACCTCCGATATTCCCAGGTACACCTCCGATACTCCCAGGTACACCTGAGACTCCCAGGTACTCACTGACACTCCTGATAAACCTCTGACATTCCCAGTTACACCTCTGACACTCCCAGTTACACCTGACACTCCTGGTACACCTCTGACACTCAGGTACACCTCTGATACTCCCAGGTACACCTGACACTCCCTGGTACACCTCTGACACTCCCAGGTACACCTCCTGATATTCCCAGGTACACCTCCGATACTCCCAGGTACACCTTTGAGACTCCCAGGTACTTCACTGACACTCCTGGTATACCTCTGACATTCAGGTACTCTTCTGACACTCCCAGGTACACCTCTGATACCACCATGCACCTCTGACAATCCCAGTTCCGCCTCCGACACTCCCAGGTACAACTCCGACACTCCAGGTAACTTCCGATTCTCCTAGGTACACCTCTGACACCCCAGGTACACCTCTGACCTCCTTGGTATTCTTTGACACACCCTGGTACACCTCTGACACTCCCTGAGTAATCATCAGACACTCCTGGTACACCACTGACACTCCCAGGTACACCTCTTTCACTCCTGGTTCTCCCCTGACACTCCCAGGTACACCTCAGACACTCAGGTACACCTCAGACACTCCAGGTACACCTCTGACACACCTGGGGACACCTCTCCTACCTCAAGGTACACCTCTCACCTCTCAGGTACTCCTGTGACACTCCTGGTACTTCTCTGACACTCCCAGGTACACCTCAGACACTTGAATACACCTCAGACACTCCCAGGTACACCTCTGACACTCCCAGGCACACCTCCTAACACTCCAGGTACACCCCTGACACTCCAGGTACTCCTGACACTCCTGGTGCACCCCTGACACTCCCAGGTGCTCACGGACACCCAGGTACACCCAGACACTCCCAGGTACACCAGACACTCCCAGTTACACTTCTCACACTCTGCAAGTACCTCTGACACTCCCAGGTACACCTCTGTGCTCCCAGGTACACCTCTGACACTCCCAGGTACACCTCTGACCTCCCAGGTACCTCTGAAACTCCAGGTACACCTCTGACACTCTCAGGTACTCCCACTGACATTTCTGGTACACATCTGACACTCCCAGGGAAAACGTCCAACCTCCCAGATACACCTCTGACACTCCGGAGTACATCTCTGACTTCTCAGGTACACCTCTGACTCCCAGGTACACCCTTGACCTCCCAGGTACCTCCGATTCTCCCAGGAACACCTCTGACACTCCCAGGCACACCCTGACACCCTAGGTACCTCTGTCACCCCCTGACACCTCTGACACCCCAGGCACAACCGCGACACCCCAGGCACACCGCTGACACTGCCAGGCACACCCCAGCCACAGGCACACACCCCAGACACTGCCAGGCACACCCCAGACACTCCCCAGACACCTCCCCAGACACCCAAGCGCACACGACATCTGCACCTCTGACACCCCAGGTACACCCCAGACACTCCCAGGCACACCGCTGACACTCCCAGGCACACCTCCGACACCCCCAGGCACACCCTTACACTCCCCAGGCACACCTGACACCCCAGGCACACCTCTGACACCCCAGGCACACCTGACACCAGGCACACCTTCACCCCAGGCACACTCTGAAACCCCAGGCACACCTCTGACCTCAGGCACCCACTGACATTTCCTGCACACATCTGACACTCCAGAAAACGTCCAACACCTCCAGATACACCTCTGACACCTGAGGCACATTCTGACACTCCCCAGGCACACCTCTGACACTCCCCAGGCACACCTTGACACCCCAGACACCTCCGATTCTCCCAGAACACCTCTGACACCCCAGGCACACCTCTGACACTCCCAGGCACCTCTGTCAACTCCCTGATACACCCTGACACCCCAGGCACACTGCTGACACTCCCAGGAACACCTGCTGACACTGCCAGGCACACCTCAGCCACTGCCAGGCACACCCCAGACACTGCCAGGCACACCTCAGACACCCCTCAGATACACCAGACACTCCAAGCTGCACCTCTGACACCTCTGCACATCTGACACCCCAGGCACACCCCAGACACTCCCAGGTACACCGCTGACACCCCTGGTGCACACCTCCGACACTCCCCAGGCACACTTCTTACACTCCCCAGGTACACCTCCGACACCCCAGGTACACCTCTGACACCTCCCAGGCACACCCCTGACACCCCAGGTACACCTCACACCCTGGCACACCCCGACACCCCAGCACACATCTGACACTCCCCAGGCACACCCCAGACACCCCAGGCACACTCTCACACTCCCAGGCACACCTCCGACACCCCAGGTAAACCTCTGACACCCCAGGCACACCTCTGACACCCCAGGCACACCTCTGACACCCCAGGCACACCTTGATACTCCAGGCAGTACTCCACTGACATTCCCCTGGCACACCTCTGACACTCCGAGGCACACCGCTGACACTGCCAGGCACACCTCCCGACACTCCCCAGGCACACCTCCAACACCCCAGATACACTCACACTCCCCAGGTACACCTCCGACACTTCCCAGTACACTCTGACACCCCAGGTACACTCTGACACCTCCACACACCTCTACACCCCCAGGCACACCTCTGACACTCCCCAATTACTCCACTGACATTCCCTGGCATACCTCCTGACACTCCCAGGCACACGTCCGACACTCCCAGATACACCTCTGACACCCCAGGCATATCTCTGACACCCCAGGCACACCTCACACTGCCCAGGCACACCTCTGACACCCCAGGCACACCCCGCTGACACTGCCAGGCACACCCCAGACACCGCGAGGCACACTCTGACACCCCCAGGCACACCCCAGACACCCCAGGCACACCTGACACCCAAGGTGCACCTCCTGACACCCCAGGCACACCCCAGACACCCCAGCACACCATTGACACTCCCAGGTACACCTCTAACACTCCCCAGGCACACCTCTGACACCCCAGGCACACCCTGACACTCCAGGCACACCTCTGACACCCCAGGACACACCTCTGACACCCAGGCACACCCACGACAGTCCCAGGCACGCCTGCGACACCCCAGGCACCCTCTGACACCTGCACACCCCACACCCCAGGTACACCTCCGACACTCCCAGGTACCCCTCTGACAGTCCCAGGCACACCTCTGCCACCCCAGGCACACCTCTGACACTCCCTGGTTCACCCCCTGACACTCCCCAGGCACACCTGACACCCCAGGCACACCCCAGACACCCCAGGTACACTTCTGACACTCCCAGGCACACCTGACACCCCAGGCACCTCTGACACCCCAGGCACACCTCTGACACTGCCAGGCACACCTCTGACATTCCCAGGCACACCTTGACACCCCAGGCACCACTGACATCCCTGGCACACCTCCTGACACTCCCCAGGCACAACCGCTGACACCTGCACACCTGACACCTGGCACACTCTCACACCTGTTGCAGACCTCCTGACACTCCCAGGCACACCTCTGACACCTGAGGCACACCTCCGACATTCCCAGGCACACCTCCGACACTCCCAGGCACACCTGAGACTCCCAGGCACCCACTGACACTCCTGCACACCTCTGACATTCCCAATTACACCCCTGATTCCCAGTTACACCCCCTGACACTCCCTGGTACACCTCTGACACTCCCAGGCACACTGACACTCCAGGTACACCCCTGACACTCCCCAGGCACACCTCCGACACCCCAGGTACACCTCCTGATATCCGCAGGCACACCTCTGACACCCCAGGCACCTCTGACACCTTGGTTCACCTCTGAGACTCCAGGCACACCTCTGACACTCCCTGGTACACCTCCGATATTCCCAGGCACACCTCCGATATTCCCCAGGTACACTTCCGATACTCCCCAGCACACCCTTGAGACTCCCAGGCACTTCACTGACACTCCCTGGCATACCTCTAACATTCCCGAGCACCTCTGACCCCAGGCACACCTCTGACACTCCCAGGCACACCTCTGAAACTCCCAGGCACACCTCTGACACTCCCCAGGTACTCCACTGACATTCCCCTAGGCCATCTCTGACACTTGTGAACACGTCCAACTCCCAGATACACCTCTGACACTCCCTCAAGCACATCTCTGACACTCCCAGGCACACCTCTGACACTCCCCAGGCCACCTCTGACACCTCGTGCACACTTCCGATACCCCAGGCACACCCCAGGCACTCCTTCTGTCACTCCCTGATACACCTCTGACACTACCAGGCACACCGCTGACACCCCAGGCACACCGCTGATACTGCCAGGCACACCCCAGCCACTGCCAGGCACACCCTCAGACACTGCCAGGCACACCCCAGACACCCCAGGCACACATCAGACACCCAAGCTGCACCTCCTGACACCCCCAAGCACCTCTCTGACACTCCCCAGGCACACCTCTGACACTCCCCAGGCACACCTCAGACACCCCAGGCACACCCGCTGAGACTCCCAGGCACACCTCTGACACCCCAGGCACGCTCTACACTCCCACGCACACCTGACACTCCCCAGCCACACCTCTGACACTCCCCAGCACACCTCTGACACTCCCAGGCACACCTGACACCCATGGCACACCCCACACCCAAGCACACATCTGACACCCCAGGCACACCTCTGACAGTCCCAGGCACACCTCCGACACCCCAGGCACGCTTCTACACCCCACGCACCTGACACTCCCCAGGCACACCCCACACTCCCAGGCACACCTCTGACACCCCAGATACACCTCTGACACCCCATGCAGGCACCCCCTGACACCCCAAGCACACCCACGACACTCCCAGGTCAAACCTCTGACAGTCCCAGGCACCTCTGACACTCCCAGGTACACTTGACACTCCCCAGGCACACCTTGATTCCCAGGCACTCCACTGACATTCCCTGCACACCCTGACACTCTGAGGCACACCGCTGACACTGCCAGGCACACCCCACACCCCAGGCACACCTCCAACACTCCCAGATACACCCCTCATACCCCAGGCACACCTCCGACACTCCCCAGGCACACCTCCTGACACCAGGCACACCTCTGACACTCTAAGGCACACCTCTGACACCCCAGGCACACCCCTGACACCCCAGGCACTCCACTAACATTCCCTGGTACACCTCTGACACCCCAGGCACACGTCCGACACTCCCGAGATACACCTCTGACACTCCCCAGGCACATCTCTGACACTCCAGGCACACCTCTGACACTGCCAGGCACACCTCCTGACACCCAAGGTACACCGCTGACACTGCCAGGCACACCTCAGACAGGCACACCTCAGACACCGCCAGGCACACCCTAGACACCCCCAGGCAAACCTCAGACACCCAAGGTGCACCTGACCTCCCAGGCCACCTCTGACACTCCCCAAGTACCCACTGACATTCCTGCATACCTCTGACACCCCAGGTTCACGCCCGACACTCCAGATACACCTCTGACACCCCCAGGCACATCTCTGACACTCCCAGGCACACCTCTGACACCGCCAGGTGCACCTCTGACACCCATGCACACCCCACACCCCACACCGCTGTCACCTGAGGCACTCACTGACACCCCCTGGCACACCCCTGACACTCCCAGGCACTCCACTGACACCCTAGGCACACCGCTGACACTCCAGGCACACCCTGACTCCCAGGCACACCTCCTGACACTCCCAGGCACACCTCTGACACTCACACTCTGACATCCCAGGCACACCCCAGACACTCCCCAGGCACACTCTCACACTCGCAATTACACCTCCGACACCCCAGTGCACCTTGACACTCCCCAGGCACACCTCTGACACTCCCAGGCACACCTCTGACACTCCCAGGCACACCTCTGAAACCCCAGGTACACCTGACACTCCCAGGCACTCCACTGACATCTCCCTGGCACACTTCTGACACCCCAGGAACACGTCCAACATCCCCAGATACACCTCTGACACTCCCAGGCACATCTCTGACACTCCCAGGCACACCTCTGACACCCCAGGCACACCTCTGACACTCCCAGTCACACCTCAGATACTCCCCAGGCACACCTCTGACACCCCAGGCACACCTCTGACACCTGGCCTCTGTCACCCCTGATACACCTCTGACACTCCCAGGCACCCTGCTGACACCGGCACACCGCTGACACCCCAGGCACACCCCAGCCACCAGGCACACCCAGACACTGCCAGGCACACCTCAGACACCCCAGGCACACCCCTAGACACCCAAGCCGCACCTCTGACACCCCAATGCACCCCTGACACCCCAGGCACACCTCTGACACTCCCAGGTGCCACCCCAGACACTCCCAGGCACACCGCTGAGACTCCCAGGCACACCTCCGCCACCCTGCACACCCCTACACCCCAGGCACACCTCCGACACTCCCAGGCACACCTCTGACACTCTAAGGTACACCTCTGCCAGGCACACCTCCTGACACTCCCAGGCACACCTCGACACTCCCAGGCACACTCTCACACTCCAGGCACACTCTGACATCCCAGGTACCTCTGACACTCCCCAGGCACACCTCCGATATTCCCAGGCACACCTCCGATACTCCCAGGCACACCTTGAGACTCCCAGGCACTCCACTGACACTCCTGATAAACCCTCTGACATTCCCAGGCACACCTCTGACACTCCCAGTTACACCCTGACACTCTGGCACACCTCTGACACCCCAGGCACACCTCTGATAATCCCAGGCACACCCTGACACTCTGGCACACCTCTGACACTCCCCAGGCACACCTCTGATACTCCCAGGCACACCTCCTGATAATCCCAGGCACACCTTTGAGACTCCCAGGCACTTCACTGACACCCCTGGTATACCTCTGACATTCCCAGGCACTCTCTGACACTCCCAGGCACACCTCTGATATTACCACGTACACCTCTGACAATCCCAGGTCCGCCTCCCGACACCCAGGTACAACCTGACACTCCCAGGTAAATCCTGATACTCCCAGGCACACCTCTGACACACTCCCAGGCACACCGCCACACCCCAGGCATTCCTTGACACACCCTGGCACACCTGACACCCCTAGGTAATCATCAGACACCCTGGCACACCACTGACACTCCCCAGGCACACCTCTTTCACTCCTGGTTCCTCCCTGACACCCCAGGCACACCCCTGACACCCCAGGCACACCCCAGACACCCCACACACCTAGGGACACCTCTCACACCCAGGCACACCTCACACCTCAGGCACTCCTCAGACACTCCTGGCACTTCTGACACTTGACACTCCCCAGACACGCCCACACACACTCCCACACCCCAGGCACACCCCAGCACACCTCTAACACTCCCCAGGCACACCCCTGACACTCCCAGGCCCACTGACACCCCTGGCACACCCTGACACCCCAGGCACCCACGGACACACCCAGGCACACCCCAGACACCCCAGGCACACCCCAGACACCCCAGTTACACTTCACACCAAGCACACTTGACACTCCCCAGGCACACCTCTGACACCGGCACACCTCTGACACCCCAGGCACACCTGACACTCCAGGCACACCTCTGAAACCCCAGGCACACCCTGACACTCTCAGGTACTCCACTGACATTTCCTGCACACATCTGACACTCCCAGGAAAACGTCCAACACTCCCAGATACACTCCTGACACCTGGAGGCACATCTCTGACACTCCCAGGCACACCTCTGACACTCCCAGGCACACCTTGACACTCCCAGGCACACTTGATTCTCCAGGAACACCTCTGACACCCCAGGCACACCTCTGACACTCCTAGGTACCCTCTGTCACTCCCTGATACACCTCTGACACTCCCAGGCACACTGCTGACACTCCCCAGGCACACCGCTGACACTGCCAGGCACACCTCAGCCACTGCCAGGCACACCAGACACTGCCAGGCACACCCCTAGACACCCCAGACACACCCCAGACACCCAAGCCGCACCTCTGACACCCCAAGTGCACCCCTGACACCCCAGGCACACCCCAGACACCCCAGGCACACCGCTGACACCCCAGGCACACCTCCTGACACTCCCCAGGCACACCTCTTACACTCCCCAGGCACACCTCCGACACTCCCAGGCACACCCCTGACACCCCAGGCGTCAACCTCTGACACCCAGGCACACCTCTACACCCCTGGCACACCCCTGACACCCCAAGCACACCACACCCCAGGCACACCCCAGACACCCCGGCACACTTCACACCCCCCAGGCACACCTCCGACACCCCAGGTAAACCTCTGACACCCCAGGTACACCTCTGACACTCCCCAGGCACACCTGACACTCCCAGGCACACCTTGATACCCCAGTACCCACTGACATTCCCTGGTACACCTCTGACACTGAGGCACACTGCTGACACTGCCAGCACACCTCCGACACCCCAGGCACACCTCCAACACCTCACAGACACCTCACACCCCAGGCACACCTCCGACACTCCCAGGCACACCTCTGACACTCCCAGGCACACCTCTGACACTCCAAGGCACACCTCTGACAATTCCCAGGCACACCTCTGACACTCCCAACTACTCCACTGACATTCCCTGGCATACCTCTGACACTCCCAGGCCACGTCCGACACTCCCAAGACACCTCTGACACTCCCAGGCATATCTCGACACCCCAGGCACACCTCTGACACCGCCAGGCACACCCCTGACACTCCAGCACACCGCTGACACTGCCAGGCACACCCCCAGACACTGCCAGGCACACCTCAGACACTGCCAGGCACACCCCAGACACCCCAGGCACACCAGACACCCAAGGTGCACCTCTGACACCCCATGCACCTCTGACACTCCCAGGCACACCTCTGACACTCAGGCACACCTCTGACACTCCCAGGCACACCTCAGACACTCCCAGGCACACTGACACCCCAGGCACACCTCTAACACTCCCAGGCACACCTCTGACACTCCCAGGTACACCTCCCAGACACTCCCAGGCACACGCTGACACTCCCAGGCACATCCCTGACACTCCCCAAGCACACCTACGACAGTCCCAGGCACGCCTGACACTCCCAGGCACCCTCTGACACTCCAGGCACACTTTACACCCCAGGCACAACCTCCGACACCCCAGGCACTGACAGTCCCAGGCACACCTCTGACACCCCAGGCACACCCCTGACACCCCCGGTTCACCCCTGACACCCAGGCACACCTCTGACACTCCCCAGGCACACCCCAGACACCCCCAGGCACACCCCCACACTCCCAGGCACACTCGACACCCCAGGCACACCTCTGACACTCCCAGGCACACCTCTGACACTGCCAGGCACACCCCTGACATCCCCAGGCACACCTGACACCCCAGGCACTCCACTGACATTCCCCACACCCCTCTGACACCTCAGGCACACCGCTGACACTCCAGAGGCACACCTCTGACACTCCCAGGCACACCTCACACCTACAGACCCGACACTCCCCAGGCACACCTCTCTGACACCTGAGGCACACCCATATTCCCAGGCACCTCGATACCCCAGGTACACCTTGAGACTGGCACTCCACTGACACCCTGGCACACCTCTGACATTCCCCACCACACCTCTGATAATTCCACACTCTGACACTCCCCTGCACACCTCTGACACTCCCAGGCACCTCTGATACTCCCAGGCACACCTCTGACACCCCAGGCACCTCCGAAACCCTAGTACACCTCCGATACCCCAGGTACACCTCTGACACTCCCAGGCACCTCTGACACCTCTGGTTCACCCTGAGACTCCGGTACACCTCACACCCCTGGTACACCTGATATTCCCAGGTACACTGATATTCCCAGGTACACTTCCGATACTCCCAGGCACACCCTTGAGACTCCTAGGCACTCTCACTGACACACCCCACACCCTGGCACTCTGACACCCCAGGCACACTGTTCCCCCAGGCACACCTCTGAAACCCCAGGCACACCTCTGACACCCCAAGTCACTCCACTGACACCCTGGTACACTTCTGACACTCCCAGAACACGTCCAACACTCCCAGATACACCTCACACCTGCCACATCTCTGACACCCCAGGCACACCTCTGACACCCATACACCCCTGACACTCCCAGGCACCTGACACTCCCAGGCACACCCCTGACAATTCTGTCACTCCCCTGGATACACCCTCTGACACCACAGGCACACCGCTGACACCCCAGGCACACACCGCTGACACAGGCACACCCCAGCCACTGCCAGGCACACCCTCAGACACTGCCACCCCAGACACTCCCAGGCACACCAGACACCCAAGCCGCACCCCACACCCCAAGGCACCTCTGACACCCCAGGCACACCGACACCCCAGCACACCAGACACTCCAGGCACACCTGCTGACTCCCAGGCACACCTGACACCCCAGGCACGCTTACACCCCACGCACACCTCCTGACACCTCCAGTCACACCTCTGACACCCCAGGCACACCTCTGACACTCCCAGGTACACCTCTGACACTCCATGGTACACCCTGACACTCAACAAACACATCTGACACTCCCAGGCACACCTCTGACAGTCCCAGGCACACCTCCGACACTCCCCAGGCACGCTTCTTACACTCCCACGCACCTGACACCCCAGGCACACCCCACACCCAGCACCCTGGACACCCCCAGATACACCTCTGACACCCCACACCCTGACACCCCAAGTGCCACCCACACACCCCAGGTAAACCTCTGTCCCAGGCACACCTCTGACACCCCAGCACACTGACACCCCAGGCACACCTGATACCCCAGGCACCCACTGACATTCCCTGGCACACCTGACACCTGAGGCACACCGCTGACACCAGGCACACCTCCGACACCCCAGGTACACCCAACACCCCCAGATACACTTCCTACCCCAGGCACACTGACACCCCAGGCACACCTCTGACACCCGGTGCACACCTCTGACACTCTGGCACCTGACACCCAGCACACCTCTGACACTCCCAAGTACTCCACTAACATTCCCTGGCACTCTGACACCCCACACGTCCGACACTCCCAGATACACCTCTGACACCCCAGGCACATCTCTGACACCCCAGGCACACCCCCACTGCCAGCACACTTGACACCCGAGGCACACCCTGACTCTGCCAGGCACACCAGACACAGGCACACCTCAGACACCGCCAGGGCACACCTCAGACACCCCAGGCAAACCTCAGACACCCAAGGCAACCTCCACACCCCAGGCACACCTCTGACACTCCCAAGACACTCCACTGACATTCCCTGGCATACCTCTGACACCCCAGGTTCACGTCCACACCCCAGATACACCTCTGACACCCCAGGTCCATCTCTGACACTCCCAGGCACACCTCACACTGCCAGGTGCACCTCTGACACTCCATGCACACCTGACACTCCCCAGGCACACCGCTGTCACCCGAGGCACTCCACTGACACCTGGCACACCCCTGACACCCAGGCACCCACCACACCCAGGCACACTGCTGACACCCCAGGCACACCCTGACTCCAGGCACACTCTGACACTCCCCAGGCACACCCCTCTGACACTCTGGCACACCTCTGACACCCCAGGCACACCCCAGACACTTCCTAGTACACT
>NW_024731292.1:0-8776 GCF_018991925.1 Homarus americanus | reverse complement strand
GAGGCATTTTGTTATACTCGATCAAGGGACTTTCTTACACTCGACCAGGGGACTATTTTATACTTGACCAATGGACTTTGTTATACTCAATGAGGGGCCTTTGTTATACTCGATCAGGGGACTTTGTTATACTCAACCAGGGGACTTTGTTATACGCGATCAGGGGACTTTTTTATACTCGACCAGAGGACTTTGTTATCCTTGATCAGGGGATATGTTATACTCGTTCAGGGGACTTTGTTATACTCGAACAGGGGAATTTGTTATACTCGATCAGGGGACTTTGTTATTCTCTGTTAAGGGGACTTTGTTATACTCGTCCAGGGGTCTTTGTTATACTCGATCAGGGACTTTATTATACTCTATCAGGGGACTTTGTCTTACTCGATCAGGGCCCTTTGTTTTACTCGACCAGGGGGCATTATTATAATAGATCAGAGGACTTTGTTATACTCGATCAGGGGAATTTGTTATACTCGATCAGGGGACTTTTGTTATGCTCGATCAGGGGACTTTGTTATACTCGACCAGGGGACTTTATTATACTTGACCAATGGACGTTGTTATACTCAATGAGGGGCCTTTGTTATACTCGATGAGAGGGCTTTGTTATACTCGACCAGGGAACTTTGTTATACTCGATCAGGGGATATGTTATACTCGATCAGGGGACTTTGTTATACTCGTCCAAAGGGCTTTGTTTTACTCGATCATGGGACTTTGTTATACTCAATCAGAGGACTTTGTCCTACTCGATCAGGGCCCTTTGTTATGCTCGACCAGGGGACTTTGCTATACTCGATCAGGGGACTTTTGTTATACTCAATCAGGGGACTTTGTTATACTCTAGGGACTTTGTTATACTCGATCAGGGGCCCTTTGTTATACTCGACCAGGGGACTTTGTTATAATCGATCAGGGGACTTTGTTATACTCGATTAGGGCCTTTTTCATACTCGATTAGGGGACTTTGTTTTACTCGATAAGGGGACTTTGTTATACTCGATTAGAGGACTTTGTTATACTCGACCAGGGGCCTTTGTTATACTCGATTAGAAAACTTTGTTATACTCGACCAAGATACATTGTTGTACTCGATCAGGGGGCTTTGTCATATTCCACCTGGGACTTTGTTATACTCGACCAGGCGATATGTTATACTCGATCAGGGGACTTTGTTATACTCGACCAGGGGACTTTTTTATACTTGACCAATGGACTTTGTTATACTCAATGAGGGACCTTTGTTATACTCGATCAGGGGACTTTGTTATACTCGACCAGGGAACTTTGTTATAAGCGATCAGGGGACTTTTTTATACTCGACCAGAGGACTTTGTTAAACTTGATCAGGAGATATGTTATGCTCGATTAGGGGACTTTGTTATACTCAACCAGGGGACTTTCTTAACTCAAACAGGGGACTTTGTTGTACTCGATCAGGGGACTTTGTTATACTTGATTATGGGACTTTGTTATAGTCGACCAGGGGACTATTTTATACTTGACCCATGGTTGTTGTTATACTCATTGAGGGGCCTTTGTTATACTCGATCAGGGGACTTTGTTATACTCGACCAGGGGACTTTCTAATACTCGACCAGGGGACTTTGTTACACGCAATCAGGGTTCTTTGTTATACTCGATGAGGGGCCTTTGTTATACTAGATCAGGGGACTTTCTTATACTCGCTTAGGGGCCTTTTTTAGACTCGATCAGCGGCCTTTGTTATACTCGATCAGGGGACTTTGTTATACTCGATCATTGGATTTGTTATACTCGAGCAGGGGGTTTTGTTATACTCGATCAGGGGACTTTGTTATACTCGATTAGGAGCTTTTGTTATACTCGATGAGGGGGCTTTCTTATACTCGACTAGGGGACTTTGCTATACTCGACCAGAGGACTTTGTGATATTCGATCAGGGGACTTTGTTATACTCGATCAGGGGACTTTTTTATACTCGACCAGAGGACTTTCTTATACTCGTCCAGGA
Organism: Homarus americanus; assembly: GCF_018991925.1. Classification (NCBI taxonomy): domain Eukaryota; kingdom Metazoa; phylum Arthropoda; class Malacostraca; order Decapoda; family Nephropidae; genus Homarus; species Homarus americanus. The sequence goes on along the minus strand of NW_024731292.1, from coordinate 6,780 downwards.
GACTTTGTTATACTCGATTAGGGAACTTTGTTATACTCGATTAGGGGAGTTTGTTATACTCGATCAGGGGATATGTTAGATTCGATCAGGGGACTTAGTTATACTCGGTTAAGGGGACTTTGTTATACTCGTCCAGGGGTCTTTGTTATAATCGATCAGGAGACTTTGTTATACTCGATCAGGGGACTTTGTTATACTCGAGCAGGGGACCTGTGTTATACTCGATCAGGGGACTTTGTTATACTCGACCAGGGGCCTTTTTTATACTCAATCAGGGACTTTTTTTATACTCGACCAGAGTACTTTGTTATACCTGATCAGGGGACTTTGTTATACTCGACCAGGGGACATTGTTATACTCGACCAGGATACTTTTTTATACTCGATTAGGCGGCTTTGTTATACTCGATCAAGAGACTTTGTTATACTCGATAAGGGGAATTTGTTATACTCGATAAGGGGACTTTGTTAGATTCGAACAGGGGACATTGTTATACTCGACGAGGATACTTTGTTATACTCGATTAGGCGGCTTTGTTATACTCGATCAAGGGACTTTGTTATACTCGATGAGGGTCCTTTGTTATACTCAATCAGGGACTTTTTTATACTCGACCCGAGTACCTTATTATACTTGATCAGGGGACTTTGTTATACTCGACTAGGGGCCTTTTTTGGATTCGACGAGGGGCCTTTGTTATAATCGATCAGGGGACTTTGTTATACTCGACAAGGGGACTTTGTTATACTCAATCAGGGACTTTTTTATACTCGACCAGAGGACTTTATTATACTCGATCAGGGAACTTTGTTATACTCGACCAGGGGACTTTATTATACTTGACCAATGGACTTTGTTATACTCAATGAGGGGCCTTTGTTATATTCGATGAGGGGACTTTGTTATACTCGACCAGGGGACTTTTTTTTACTCGACCATAGGACTTTGTTATACTCAATCAGGGGATATGTTATACTCGATCAGGGAACTTTGTTATACTCAACCAGGGGACTTTGTTATACTCGATCAGGGGACTTTGTTATACTCAACCAGGGGACTTTGTTATACTCGATTTTTTTATACTCGGGGGCCTTTGTTATACTCGATGAGGGGGCTTTGTTATACTCGACCAGGGGATTTTGTTATACTCGAACAGGGAATATGTTATACTCGATCAGGGGACTTTGTTATACTCGATCAGGGGACTTTGTTATACTTGATTTGGGGACTAAGTTATACTCGATCAGGGGACTTTGTTATACTCTATCAGATGACTTTGTTATACTCGACCAAGGAAATTTGTTATGCTCGATTACAAAACTTTGCTATACTCGACCAGGAGACTTTGTTATACTCGTTGAGTGGACTTTGTTATACTCCACCAGGGTCTTTTTTATACTCGATCAGGGGATATGTTATACTCGATCAGGGGACTTTGTTATACTCGTCCAGGGGGCTTTGTTTTACTCGATCAGGGGACTTTGTTATACTCGATCAGAGGACTTTGTCTTACTCGATCAGGGCCCTTTGTTATACTCGACCAGGGGACTTTTTTATAATCGATCAGGGGACTTTGTTATACTCGATCATGGGACTTTGTTATGCTCGACCAGGGGACTTTGCTATACTCGATCAGGGAACTTTTGTTATACTCAATCAGGGGACTTTGTTAAACTCTATCAGGGGACTTTGTCTTACTCGATCAGGGCCCTTTGTTATACTCGACCAGGGGACTTTGTTATAATCGATCAGGGGACTTTGTTATACTCGATTAGGGGACTTTGTTATACTCAATCAGGGGACTTTTGTTATACTCAATCAGGGGACTTTGTTATACTCGACCAGGGGCCTTTTTCATACTCGATTAGGGGACTTTGTTTTACTCGATAAGGGGACTTTGTTATACTCGATTAGAGGACTTTCTTATACTCGACCAGGGGCCTTTGTTATACTCGATTAGAAAACTTTGTTATACTCGACCAAGATACATTGTTGTACTCGATCAGGGGACTTTGTTATATTCCACCTGGGACTTTGTTATACTCGATCAGGCGATATGTTATACTCGATCAGGGGACTTTGTTATACTCGAAGAGAAGACTTTGTTATACTCGACGAGAAGACTTTGTTATACTCGATCAAGGGACTTTCTTATACTCCGGCAGGGGGCTTTGTTATACTCGATCAGGTTACTTTGTTATACTCGACCAGGGGACTTTTTTATACTTGACCAATGGACTTTGTTATACTCAATGAGGGGCCTTTGTATACTCGATCAGGGGACTTTGTTATACTCGACCAGGGGACTTTGTTATATTCGATTAGGGGACTTTGATATACTCGACCAGGAGACTTTTTTATACTTTATCAGGGGACTTTGTCATACTCGACCAGAGGCCTTTGTTATACTCGATCGGGGGAGTTTGTTATACTCGTTCAGTGGACTTTCCTATATTTGACCAATGGACTTTGCTATACTCGATGAGGGGCCTTTGTTATACTCTATTAGAGGACTTTGTTATACTCGATCAGGGGACTTTTTTACACTCGACCAGAGGACTTTGTTATAGTCGACCAGGGGACTTTGTTATACTTGATCAGGGGACTTTTTTATACTCGACCAGAGGGCTTTGTTTTACTCGATTTAGGGACTTTGTTATACTCGACCAGGGGACTTTTTTGTACCTGACCAATGGACTTTGTTATACTCAATGAGGGGCCTTTGTTATACTCGATCAGGGGACTTTGTTATACTCGACCAGGGGACTTTGTTATACGCGATCAGGGGACTTTTTTATACTCGAGCAGATGAATTTGATATACTCGATCAGGGGATATGTTATACTCGATCAGGGGAGTTTTGTTATACTCAATCAGGGGACTTTGTTATACTCGATCAGGGGCCTTTTTTATACTCGATTAGGAGACTTTGTTATACACGATAAGGGGACTTTGTTATATTTGATAAGGGGAATTTGTTATACTCGATAAGGGGACTTTGTTAGACTCGAACAGGGGACATTGTTATACTCGATCAAGGGACTTTTTATACTCGATGAGGGTCCTTTGTTATACTCGATGCAAGGCATTTGTTATAGTAGATGAGAGGACTTTGTTATACTCGACTAGGGGCCTTTGTTATACTCGCCCAGGGGACTTTGTTATATTCGATCAGGGGACTTTGTTATACTCGATCATGGGACTTTGTTATGCTCGACCAGGGGACTTTGCTATACTCGATCAGGGAACTTTTGTTATACTCAATCAGGGGACTTTGTTAAACTCTATCAGGGGACTTTGTCTTACTCGATCAGGGCCCTTTGTTATACTCGACCAGGGGACTTTGTTATAATCGATCAGGGGACTTTGTTATACTCGATTAGGGGACTTTGTTATAATCAATCAGGGGACTTTTGTTATACTCAATCAGGGGACTTTGTTATACTCGACCATGGGCCTTTTTCATACTCGATTAGGGGACTTTGTTTTACTCGATAAGGGGACTTTGTTATACTCGATTAGAGGACTTTCTTATACTCGACCAGGGGCCTTTGTTATACTCGATTAGAAAACTTTGTTATACTCGACCAAGATACATTGTTGTACTCGATCAGGGGACTTTGTTATATTCCACCTGGGACTTTGTTATACTCGATCAGGCGATATGTTATACTCGATCAGGGGACTTTGTTATACTCGAAGAGAAGACTTTGTTATACTCGACGAGAAGACTTTGTTATACTCGATCAAGGGACTTTCTTATACTCCGGCAGGGGGCTTTGTTATACTCGATAAGGGTACTTTGTTATACTCGATCAGGTTACTTTGTTATACTCGACCAGGGGACTTTTTTATACTTGACCAATGGACTTTGTTATACTCAATGAGGGGCCTTTGTATACTCGATCAGGGGACTTTGTTATACTCGACCAGGGGACTTTGTTATACGCGATCAGGGGACTTTTTTATACTCGACCAGAGGACTTTGTTAAACTTGATCAGGATATATGTTATGCTCGATCAGGGGACTTTGTTATACTCAACCAGGGGACTTTCTTAACTCAAACAGGGGACTTTGTTGTACTCGATCAGGGGACTTTGTTATACTCGATTACTGGCCTTTGTTATACTCGATGAGGGGGCTTTGTTATACTCGACCAGGGGACTTTGCTATACTCGACCAGGGGACTTTGTTATATTCGATTAGGGGACTTTGATATACTCGACCAGGAGACTTTTTTATACTTTATCAGGGGACTTTGTCATACTCGATCGGGGGAGTTTGTTATACTCGTTCAGTGGACTTTCCTATATTTGACCAATGGACTTTGCTATACTCGATGAGGGGCCTTTGTTATACTCTATTAGGGGACTTTGTTATACTCGATCAGGGGACTTTTTTACACTCGACCAGAGGACTTTGTTATAGTCGACCAGGGGACTTTGTTATACTCGATCAGGGGACTTTTTTATACTCGACCAGAGGGCTTTGTTTTACTCGATTTAGGGACTTTGTTATACTCGACCAGGGGACTTTTTTGTACCTGACCAATGGACTTTGTTATACTCAATGAGGGGCCTTTGTTATACTCGATCAGGGGACTTTGTTATACTCGACCAGGGGACTTTGTTATACGCGATCAGGGGACTTTTTTATACTCGAGCAGATGAATTTGATATACTCGATCAGGGGATATGTTATACTCGATCAGGGGAGTTTTGTTATACTCAATCAGGGGACTTTGTTATACTCGATCAGGGGCCTTTTTTATACTCGATTAGGAGACTTTGTTATACTCGATAAGGGGACTTTGTTATATTTGATAAGGGGAATTTGTTATACTCGATAAGGGGACTTTGTTAGACTCGAACAGGGGACATTGTTATACTCGATCAAGGGACTTTTTATACTCGATGAGGGTCCTTTGTTATACTCGATGAAAGGCATTTGTTATAGTAGATGAGAGGACTTTGTTATACTCGACTAGGGGCCTTTTTTGGACTTCACGAGGGGCCTTTGTCATACTCGATCAGGGTCTAAGATATCCTCGATCAGGGGACTTTGTTATACTCGAGCAGGGGGCTTTGGTATACTCGATCAGGGGACTTTGTCATACTCGATCAGGGGACTTTGTTATACTCGACCAGGGAACTTTTTTATACTTGACCAATGGACTTTGTTATACTCGATGAGGGGCCTTTGTTATACTCGATGAGGGGACTTTGTTATACTCGACCAGGGGACTTTGTTATACTCCATCAAAAAGGACTAAATTTTATACTCGATCAGGGGGACATTATACTCGACCAGGGGACTTTGGTATATGACCAATGGATGGACGTTGTTACCTCAATGAGGGCACTGGTACTCGATGAAGAACTTTGTTATAGACCAGGGGACTTTATACTCGACCGGGGACTTTTTGTTACATAATCAGGGCTCTTGTTTATACTCGATGAGGGCCTTTGTTATATACCTAGATCAGGGGACATTGCTTTTCCTTTTATACTCGATCAGGGGGATATGTTATACTCGATCAGGGTCTTTCTTATACTGACCCCCAATGGACTTTTGCTATACTCGATGAGGGCTTTTTAATTATATTCGATAAAGGGGACTTATTATTTCTCGACCAGGGACTTTTTATACTTGATGAGGACTCTCATACTCGACCAGAGGCCTTTATTATAATCGATCGAGACTTTGTTATGCTCGATCAGGGGGACGTTATACTCGATCAGGGGACTTCATTTATACTCGATTAAAGAGGCCTTTGTTATACTCGACGAGGGCTTTGTTATACTCGTCCAGGGACTTGTTATACTCGATTAGGGATATGTTATACTCGATCGGGGACTTTGTTATACTCAATCAGGACTTTGTTATACTTGATTAGGGGACTGGGTTGCTCTCGATCAGGAACTTTTGTTACTTCGATCAGATGACTTGTTGCTCTCCGATAAAATTTGTTATGCTCGATTAAAACTTTGTTGCCTCGACCAGAACTTTGTTATACTCGATCAGGACTTTCTTATACTTCAGGGTTTTGTTATTCTCGATCAGGATATTATATACTCGATCAAGGGGACTTTGTTACTTGATTAAGGGGACTTTGTTATACTCGACCAAGGGACTTTTATACATGACCAATGGATGTTGTTATATAATGAGGGGCCTTTCTATACTCGATCAGGGGACTTTGACCAGGGCGTTGTCAGGGTTCTCGATGAGGGCCTTTGTTATACTAGATCAGGGGACTTTTGTTATACTCACTAGGATCCTTTTTTACAGACTCGATCAGCGGCCTTGTTATACTCGATCAGGGGACTTTGTTATACTCGATCAGGGGACTTTGTTATACTCCGTTGATCAGGAGGCTTTGTTATACTCGATCGGGGACATTGCCTATACTCGACCAAGAACTTTGTTGCTCACTCGATCGGGGACTTTATTATACTTGATCAGGGGTTTTGTTATATACCCACTCGACCGAGGGCTTTATATGATCAGGGGGACTTTGTTACGCCAGCAGTCAGGGCCCTGCTGCTCCTCGACCAGGGGACTTTTGTTATGCTGATCTGGGGACATTTATGCTGGGCCAGGGGACTTACTCGATCGGGGAATTTCTAATACTGGACCGGGGACTTATACTCGATCAGGGGACTTGTTATGCCTCAGTCAGGACTTTGTTACTATATATTCAGGGACTTGACGAGGGCTTTTGTTATACTCGATTAAACTTTGTTATACTCGACCAGACTACCTTCTTGTACTCGAT
>NW_024731291.1:0-13826 GCF_018991925.1 Homarus americanus | reverse complement strand
CAAGAACACTTAAATCTACTACACAAAATGAACTGTCCGTGACCCGTGGAAGGATAGCGTCTGTGACTGGGATGAATGAGACACACTGTAAAATTTAGACACTTATATTCCCTCCAACACTACAAACACAATCAAATAATGGAACACCAATATGCGCACCTCTTAACTTAAACTTTAACCACTACTCTGGGGAATAAAAGTTATACATGACATAGAAATTATTAGAAACACAGGCAACAATAAATTTAAAGTATTAAGAAATGTTAATTGCACATATGAACAGGCCTTAAGGCTTTCCCAAAATAATATCAGTCACTTAGGAAATGGTACTAAAAAATAAGAAATTAAATACTCCACAATGAATAGGCCTTAAGGGTTTTCAACAAAATAATATCAGTCACTGAGGAATGGTAATAAAAAATAAGAAATTAAATACTCTACAATGAATAGGCCTTAAGGGCACTCAACAAAATTATAGCACCCCAACAGGTGTATACTTCCTAACCTAACCTAACCACTACTCTGGGGAACAAGGTTATACCTGAGATCAGAATTATGAAGAATTAGAGGCATTAAAAGAATCAAATCACAGTATCACTCTGGTTCCACTTAATGGCACAAACATTCAAAAAAACACTACTATCAAAATTATTTAAGAAATATTAAACTACACACGTCAAGATAATATCAGTCTGAGGAATGGTGTTAACTACACCCGTGATAAGGAAGATAAAATGTTCCTCTAGGTATCTCCTAGAATCCTAGACTCACGGTCTCAGTGTGTGACCATTAATATACTCAGATAGCCCCAGTGTACTCCCAGTGCGTCCATGGGCAGGAAGAGAGTGAGCCAATCAGACCCTGTGCAGTTGAGAGGAGCTTTAGCTTCCCGTTAGCAAGAGGGTTTCACTAAGCGGCTCGGGACATGTGGGGTTGTGCACCGGAGTGGTAAGAACTGATCACCCACTGCTGATGCTGGTCCCGTGTCGTGTTAGTTGTCGGGAGCACTCGTTCACTCAAGAGATCCTTTGCTACCCCGCTAAACAGTGACAGGCCTACACTGATCGGTCCAATGGCGACAATCGCCACCCTCAATCATCAACGGCAGTCAATCTCTCGCAGTCAACTCCGGTCAACTCCAGTCAACTCCAATCAACTCCAATCAAGTGGGTTCTGACGGAAACCCTGAAATGAACTCACTGTTAGCTCTAGTTTACTTTATCACTGCCCTATCTAACCCTGTCTGAGATCGAATGAGACTTACTTGTTATACTGCAATAGCGCAGCACAGGTGACTAGGCCACGTGACTATTTCTGATGGACGCGCGGAACGTCTTGTCTGTGTGAATGCTCTCCGGAACTGGCCTAGCCAGCGTCGCGTCTACCCAAGGCGCTAGCTTGGGCCTACGTGATATATTTACCGCCTAACTAATAACTCCTTGGGACACCCGTAACATTATTCAGACTGCTAAACGATCTATAATAATTTCAAATTCAATAATAGTCCCTTAACTTCATGAATCGCATCATTATTAATTCGGTAAATTACATTTAATATCATATAGGCCTAGTTCCGCAGTCTCTCGCTACGAGCAGGCAGCGCTCCCTCCCCTCAGATGACCTTGAACGCTCAGTATCACTCATGGCGGGGCATTTGAAATTACTCTGAATTCTGGATATTACAATCGACCCCCCTAAAAAAAGACAGCACTGTCCTCATGTGCTGAGAAAACATTCATACGACCCCCCTAAAATTTTGTTCTAAGGACTGCACCTCACCCCTTTTGCTAAATGCAGCATTCCCGTCTTCTCTTCTCTCCTTTTCTCTCCCGCTAACACTCGACCCCCCTAAAAAAGACAGCACTGCCCTCATGTGCTGAGAGAACAACTTAGAACCCACCTTCAACTCTGTACTATTCCACTCGCAGCTAGCAACTCCATTTCTTCCTAGCCCAACTCAATCCAACCAGAACATCACGCTCCCCTTTTACCTGGCCCTTAACTAGAGAACCAATGTCAAAATTAATACCAGCCCAAAACAAACATGCTCTCCTTTGGCCTGGCCCTTGAACAAAGAGGAACCAGTGTCAAAAAAATACACAGTCCAAAACAAGCATGCTCTCCTTTTGCCTGGCCCTTGAGCTAAGAGGAACCAGTGTCAAAAAAAAATACTCAGTCCATCTCCAACATGCTCTCCTTTGCCTGGCCCTTGAACTAAGAGGAACCAGTGTCAAAACAATACTCAGTCCAAAACAACCATGCTCTCCTTTTGCCTGGCCCTTGAGCTAAGAGGTACCAGTGTCAAAAAAATACTCAGTCCACGTCTCCGAACCTCATGCCGGCAGACCAACCCTCTGACAATGTACCAGTCCATCTTAGTGAGGCCCTGGACATTACAACCGTACTCTCAATCCCGCTCATGACAGCACCTCAATCCCGCTCATGACAGCAACCACTACTCAACGCACATCTCTGACCTAACCATCTCTCCAATCCCCTCTGCCCTACTCACAACTCCTCCAACTCACCCCCTACAACCTGCCTTTTCTCATTACCATGCACCCTAAACTGCAATCGGTCGGCTTCGTCTTGTCTCTCAGCTGGAGGGCTCGATCAACCTCTCTGAACTACTTACGTACCCCTATATTTCCCACTTGGACCTCACACTTCCTTGACTGCTGGACGTGTGCCTGACATTCACCCCTTGTTTCCTCCCTGAACCGTTGAATGTGTGCCTGAGACTCCCACTTGAACCTGTTTACCTGTGCTTGATAATCCTTCTTTCGGTCTCCGAACTCCTCTCTCAGCTGCACCAATGTCCCGCGGCCGTCTCTCTTCCTCCTCATACACATCTCTACTGTCAAGCCTAACCAACTCAGTCCGGGCACAAGGATGAGCATCAGTGCGAGTTCAATCCCTACCATTGCTAACCAACACATGATGGCGTTCATTATCCCAACCACAGTACTATCAGTCACGACATTAAAAACTACGCTCTGCTACCATTTGTAACCGGTCGGAATTTGCTGGACTTTAATTTCTCACTTGACTTGGGGCTTATTAAAATTTAATAGATGGTAAAGGCAGTGGAAGCGCCCCTTTGAGAAAAATCCCGAACCAGCACAAGAACACTTAAATCTACTACACAAAATGAACTGTCCGTGACCCGTGGAAGGATAGCGTCTGTGACTGGGATGAATGAGACACACTGTAAAATTTAGACACTTATATTCCCTCCAACACTACAAACACAATCAAATAATGGTACACCAATATGCGCACCTCTTAACTTAAACTTTAACCACTACTCTGGGGAATAAAAGTTATACATGACATAGAAATTATTAGGAACACAGGCAACAATAAATTTAAAGTATTAAGAAATGTTAATTGCACATATGAACAGGCCTTAAGGGCTTTCACAAAATAATATCAGTCACTTAGGAAATGGTACTAAAAATAAGAAATTAAATACTCCACAATGAATAGGCCTTAAGGGTCTTCAACAAAATAATATCAGTCACTGAGGAATGGTAATAAAAGATAAGAAATTAAATACTCTACAATGAATAGGCCCTAAGGGCTTTCAGCAAAATAATATCACTCAACAAAATTATAGCACCCCAACAGGTGTACACTTCCTAACCTAACCTAACCACTGCTCTGGGGAACAAGGTTATACCTGAGATCAGAATTATGAAGAATTAGAGGCATAAAAAGAATCAAATCACAGTATCACTCTGGTTCCACTTAATGGCACAAACATTCAAAAAAACACTACTATCAAAATTATTTAAGAAATATTAAACTACACACGTCAAGATAATATCAGTCTGAGGAATGGTGTTAACTACACCTGTGATAAGGAAGATAAAATGTTCCTCTAGGTATCTCCTAGAGTCCTAGACTCACGGTCTCAGTGTGTGACCATTAATATACTCAGATAGCCTCAGTGTACTCCCAGTGCGTCCATGGGCAGGAAGAGAGTGAGCCAATCAGACCTTGTGCAGTTGAGAGAAACTTTAGCTTCCCGTTAGCAAGAGGGTTTCACTAGCTGCTCGGGACATGTGGGGTTGTGCACCGGAGTGGTAAGAACTGATCACCCACTGCTGATGCTGGTCCTGTGTCGTGTTAGTTGTCGGGAGCACTCGTTCACTCAAGAGATCCTTTGCTACCCCGCTAAACAGTGACAGGCCTACACTGATCGGTCCAATGGCGACAATCGCCACCCTCAATCATCAACGGCAGTCAATCTCTCGCAGTCAACTCCGGTCAACTCCAGTCAACTCCAGTCAACTCCAATCAACTCCAATCAACTCCAGTCAAGTGGGTTCTGACGGAAACCCTGAAATGAACTCACTGTTAGCTCTAGTTAACTTTACCACTGCCCTATCTAACCCTGTCTGAGATCGAATGAGACTTACTTGTTATACTGCAATAGCGCAGCACAGGTGATCAGGGCCACGGACTATTTCTGATGGACGCGAACGTCTTGTCTGTGTGAATGCTCTCCTCGAACTGGCCTAGCCAGCGTCAAGGCTTCACCCAAGGCGCTAGCTACCTACGATACATTTACCGCCTAACTAATAACTCCTTGGGACACCCGTAACATTATTCAGACTGATAAACGATCTATACTAATTTCAAATTCAATAATAGTCCCTTAACTTCATGAATCGCATCATTATTAATTCGGCAAATTACTTTTAATATCACTTAGGCCTAGTTCCACAATCTCTCTCTATGGGCGGGGAGCGCTCTCTTCCCTCAGACGACCTTGAACGCTCAGTATCGCTAATGGCGGGGCATTTGAAATTTCTGAATATTACATATATATATATATATATATATATATATATATATATGTATATATATATATATATATATATATATATATATATATATATATATATATATATATATATATGTATATATATATATATATATATATATATATATATATATATACATATATATATATATATATATACTGTATATATATATACTGTATATATATACTGTATATATATATATATATTTTTTTAACACCATAAAAAATTTAGTTTTGGTTTTAAATTAATTATAACTAAACCAGTTCACATTAGATACCACCATGACCACCTGCACCCACACCACCCTTACCATCCCAAGGGCGGCACTAGGATTTTGTAAGGGGGGGGGGAGAGTTATGAGTTTCGTATTGAAGGTCATCCTGCCCGGGGAAATTTTGAAATTCTAAATGTTAAATGGTGCATACTTAGGCTGAAAAAAGAGGATTGAAAATTGGACAAATGAGATCCTATTTGCCATGTATTTTGTTTTGTTTTATTATATGTACTATCGTGCACAAAGGTCGTGTCCACTACCCATCCACAGTGAGGATTCGAATAGCCTTGAGTCTGAAGTTTCGAAACAGCTGGGGGAAATGCTATGGTCGGCCAACAGATGTCGCCCACTGTAGTGTGTGTGTGGGGGGGGGAGGGATATAGAGGAGGTGGGGGCTTAATGAGAGGCAGGTTTATTTTTTATTTATACCACCATAATTTCAAGCTGCCTTTTTAACTACGTTTTGTCTTACAGTTGTTTCTTTATGGTTACGAATTCATGGAACAGGTGCAGTGCCCTGGGCGCTTATTGCCTCTCAGGTCACAATGATACTTTAAAGAATGGAATATATTAAGGATAAATGTGAAATATGCAAGGATCAGAGTGAAGGGCCTTGGTCAGCTAGTTTTACTCAGCGACCACTTCACAATTTTGTTGTTATTCCGACAAAGAGATTATGGTAATATTTATTTATATTCCACCCATCCTTTGCTTAATAAATATTTGTGATAATATGCAATATTATATAATTATATACTTATGTTAAAAAGAGTGGAGTGAAAAAGTTATCAGTATTGTAAAATAGTATTCAGACTTAATCTAGGTGACTGTTCCAATTCTTCCAAGTTCCAACCCCTGCCCCACATGACCTTGAAAGCCTGTGCGTTTGGGGGGGGGGGGGCAGGTGCGGGGACTGGCCGCCCGTCACAACACACACCCAACTACACCACCACCACTACAGCAACGCTCAGTGACCCACATCGAATCCATGTGAACTTTGTTTCGGGTTACCGTCACCTCGACGTATTCTATACATCCCATTCTCAGCTCTTGCTGATAGAGAAGAATAAGGCTTTGGCCAACCTCTTCTCTCATAAGGGAACGTGAGGTGGCCGTGGCAGCATTATTCATGGTCTTGCATGGGTTCTCCTCAACCCATAACTGGAACACCCACAGTGAAGACCCAGGAGTTAGACAACTCGTCATTAGGTCTCCAGTGTTTAAACACCCCACCACAATATGCAAGCTTCATATATTTTGGAGTGTGCTCAGTTACCGTTAATATTGTGTGCTGAACATCATGAGCATTTCAATGATGGTAGCAATTGTAACTATATAATTATATTGTGTTATAAGACAACACATTCCACGACGTGTCATACAGATCATTGTATACCACACAATACATAATTTGTGGCTGTTAAGTTACTTTGTTATGAATTTTCATGCAATATAGTTTAAGACATCATTAAGGACATGGATTTAAGATAACACTGTAGGTGAGTTAATATATATTAATTGTATTTACAAACAATACTAAAATCCAAACAATACACCAATACACACATCTTAGTATTTGGTCCAGCCACCCATTGCATTCAGGACTTCATCAAGGCGATTAGGGATGGAGTCGACCAGCTTCAGGCACACCCCTGGTCGTCGACGTATACTCTCCCACACGTCGTAAGCTTTGGCCTCTATTGCTGCACAGGTTCGCTGCTCCCCAATATCCCAATCACGTTTCATCATGGCCCAAATATGTTCAATCGGATTAATATCACATCCTAGTGTTGGCCAGTCGATGACCTCAATTTCAGGGTGATCCTGGAGGTAGTCCTTCACTATGTTGCTGGTATGAATGGGACTGTTGTCATGAACCAGCCTGATAGTGTGGGGGGCTGGAACTGCCATCGCCCGGGCTGTAGGAATTAGCACTTGCTCCAGGATGTCTACATACTGCTCACCAGTGAAACGGCCATTGATCTTGACCAGTTCACCTGGCCCATGTGCCCACATCCACCCCCAGAATGACACTGACACCCTACCACTCACTGCGCGATGTTGAATGTGTTTCTCATGGTAGCTGTGTTGGGGGGCCGCCAGCACTGCCTTGCTTCGGCTCCCACTGACCTGAACACCGTTTCATCGGTAAATATAATGGTTCTCCAGTATTCTTCTCTATGTGGAAGGTGTTCCAATGCAAAGCCGAGTCGACACTCCTTGTGAGTAGGTGTTAGCCACCCTTTGCGAGCTGGAATATGGCAGTCGATCCCGGCTTCATGAAGTAGGCGTCTCGTCGTCATGTGATGGCAGTTGAGGCCCAGATTTCTTGTATGCTCCACTGATGTTCGCATTGGATATGCCGTTGCAGCTGCCACGATCATGGCGTCCATCCTTGCCGACGTTACTCGTGGCCTCCCGCTTTGAGGTTTCGTCTCCACTGAGCCCTCTTCCTCCCACCGGCGGATCCACCTCCTAATCGTCTTGGTGCTCCTCCCCACTTCGAGAGCAATGTTCGGCACAGTTGCCCCGGCTCTCCACATCCCTATGATTTGGCCTCGCTCAGCAATCACTGCCGACGAATTTGCTCGTCCTGCAGGCATATCTGAAATGGCAGAGTAATATTATGTTGTGGTAACTGATGCAGGCTTTTATATACTAGAGTAAATTAATGGTATTAGTAACACCTAGGTTAAGTATTATTACTCTGACATAACGTTTTGGTAAATCTTTTAGGATCAACTGCCCAAGAAACCCTTCCTATTTCATGTATTCATAGTGAACTACAAGTGGATCCTCCCCCCCCCCCAAACCTCCACCACCACTCCTTCGACTGTAGAGTGAACATTCGCTGATAATCATCATCATCATCAAGATTTAGTTTAACCAGACCCATGACACCCATTTGAGTCTCTCCTAAGGCTGGCCAGAGGGATTAGTTAACATATATTTGTGTTTCTATAATTTAGTGTTATATTGTTTGGAGGAGATTACAGTATTTCAAAATGGTCAAAACTGAACTTAGGGAAAATTTTGGGGTCTCTGCTAAAATATCTTACATTGTAGGGTTAGTGAAGCACATTGTTCGATACCGATTATAAATAGGGCATTCAATGAGAATATGTTGGACTGTTATTTGTGTTCGGCAGTTGGAGCATATAGGTGGGGCTCCATTAGGGGAAGACATGAGTTGGCCATCCGTCAATCGCGTATGCCCAATTCTTAGACGATTTAGAATAGTTTCGTGATGTTGAGAGGTTTGTTTTGATGGTGACCAAGGATAAACTGATGATTTGATCATTTTTAGCTTATGACTTGTTGGTTCATTTTCCCAGGACTTTTGCCAATCGTCAAATATTAATTGTTTATAGGTAGTTAGCCTCGCCGATAATCAAAATATATGGTTTTCCACTGCTTTACGTATTTCTTTGACAATTTTCAGCTATGACATACTTATCTCCTATAAATAATTCATTTAAAATTAATTTTTTTACAAAGAATATTCACTGGTTCCAGAATGTATCTAAACTTACGCCAGTGATGGTCAAGTCTGGTCTTAAATAAGTTCATACTCGTGCTATTACAACACTACCGGTAACTCTAAATACAAGGGGGAGGAGCCATGTCGTCGGTTCTGTGAGTGTTCATTACAGTAGTCCAATTCGTCACCATGGGTAGAATAGGGGGAGGGGGATTGGGGAATGCAGGGGAAGGTAATGTGATGAAATGGAATGTTCGATTGACGTTAGTCTTGGGGGAGGGATGAAGGGAAGAGGTGGGGGAGGGAGGAGTGGAGTGGGGGGATGGTGGAGGGGGAATGTGTTTAGGTGTGGTAACCACGATGCTCAAATTATGAGGTTTAATAGTTGGGTGGGTAGAGGCGGGGTGGGGAGGCTAGGCGCGGAGTTGGAACTCATGAACGTATGATGTTGTTTAATGCAAGTTATGGAACATTACAGTATCTTCAGACGGATTTTCACGCTATTAATAGGCCTTCTGTAATCCACCAATAAGGATTACAACAGCACACAGTATGGCTGCAATTGGTAAGAAAAATAAAATATAACGGAAAAATTTTGCCCTGCGTAATTTTTACAACCCACCTCACGCCTAAAGTAAACCGAAAAATGCTTATGTGAATAGAAGATTTTCAACTCAATATCACATATTCTTTCACCTCTACAAATATCTGCTGTCACTCATGGGACACCCTGCAATAGTATAAGGACGACATGGGCTATGCTGACAAATTAATGTGACTTACCTGTTGGTGACGACGATAGTAGGAATGAGACCTCGGCATGTTTCAGTGTTCGACATCACCTCCTTCCCCTGGTGTGGGTGGCGCCAACCTTGGTAACAACTTGTGTATTCTCCGTGACTACCATTACTGGTAGTCACGGAGAATTAATTACTGGTGTGCCCATCAGTCTCACCGTCGTAGCCATGAACGGCAGAGATATGGTCGTTGTAGTGCTTTTATTTACCCGTTACATATGTCTCACTATGCTTAATAATATTAACTATCTTCATGACATTCTTATTGTTATCAGTGATTGCGGAATTCACGAGGTTATGCTCCACTTACACACAGTCTGTTACTAGACTATCCCCCTCCTCCTCTATCCCCCTCCCCCCACACATTACAGTGGGCGACATCTGTTGGCCGACCATAGCATTTCTCCCAGCTGTTTCGAAACTTCTTTTGACGGATTTGGAGCTGTCTAACAGCAGTGAATGTGAAGAGCAAGAGCCATTTAAAATTGTTAATAGCAAAAAGAAAAAAAAGAATAAAAGGAGGAATTGAGAGGGTACAAGCAGTGAAGATAACATTTCCCACTTGGTGGATAAGCGAAAGAAAATTGATGGTGCGAGTCATTCTTCAATCATGATCAGTACAACGAGTGTAAACCCCATTGGTGGTTTAGATGGCAATAACTCAAGGAGGCCACGCATTTACTTCCCCAAGAATAATGGCCTGGATTTTCATTATAAGGTAAAGTGGTCAGTTAGACTCACTAAGCGCCATCAAGGGTATCAAGTGCTCTTTAAAGAAGGTAAACATATTCCGTATATTACTGTAGTTAGATATTTAACTACAGATGGTATTGAGAATGTAGTGATGCAAATGCCTGTGGAGTCCATTGGGAATACTAAGATCATTCTTTTTCATTATCCTGTTAACCTTGACCCCGAGGATGTGTTGGCTGAAGATAGATGTTTTTGGGCCAAGAGACGTGTATTTACATTTGATGGAGAACTAGTACCTAAGTCGCAGCTAATTGCGCTGGTCAAAGGTTCAGTTAGCACCGGAGAAGGTCTTTGTGAGATGTCTGGGATATAAGCGGGTTGCTGTCTACAACGAATATCCAGTACTATGATATAAGTGTTGCAAGTGAGGCACATGACGTGGAAATGCCATAATGATTTTCGATGTAGATTCTGTGGAAAAATGCATGAATCTAAGGTATGTGGAGATAAAATTAAGGCGAAGGAGAAAATTACACCAAAATGTTGTAATTGTGGTGTGGCTTACAATGAAAGATAGTGGGTGTGTCTTAAAAAGCCGAAAGTTCATCAATTCCAATCACAAGCTTATTCCACTAATCAAAGAGGACAAAGGTGATGCTGTAAGGAGCGTTGTTGCAGGGACACCAAGTGCTGTAAATGTGTGGGAAAAGCGTATGAAAATACGTAACGCAGCAGAACAGAAGGACATAGGTAACGGGAACAATAACCTTATAGCCCCGAACATTCTAGAAGAACTCCGTAAGGAGATTGATGAGTCAAACAAGCAGTATTGGATATCAAGAAATGCTTGGTGAATCTTGTGCCATATGCTGATGTTGCTGTTGTTAATAAAGATAGTTTAAAAGAAAATGAAACATTAGTAGAGATGGAATCAAATAATGATAATGTGGATAGCAATCTAGAGCAAAATGGTAATCATAGTCTGTTAGGAAATAGAGTCTGTTCTTTTTCTTAAGACAATGTCGTAAACAAGGAAATGTTTGATGATCTGACGAGCATTCCTGACTCTGTTTAGGAATATATGGAAAATCCAAGAGATTACGTCAAAAAGAATGTTCTTATTTCGGTGAAGACTATGAGGCGGGATATTTATTCTAATGGATCAAAATGTCAGCTTAATTTCCTGGAATGTTAATATTTTGAAAAAAAGGTTAACGGATGTTCATGCATATGCTCATTCTAGTAGTATTGATATCAGCTTTGCAAGAGGTTGGGACAAACAGATTATCATTGCAACTAAGAGGTTATCAAAGTTTTTAATTACCAGCTGATTTGACTGGAAATTGCAGAGGTTTGACGACTTATATCAAAGATGATATTCCAGCATCTTTTCATTACGCTCTAAAAATAAACGGTACCGAGTATTTGTGTGTTAGTATTACGCTTCAAGATGCCACACTGTTCATTATTAATGCTAATGTGCATACTGATTCCTTGACAGTTGATGATCTGCCGGACATTATTTTTGCTGATGATTGTTTGCTAATTGGTGATTTGAACGCTAGGCATAACAATCTTGGCAGTAGAGGTTCTCAAAATCACAGTGGAATGGTTCTGAAAAATATCTTACTCTATAGAAGATGCTAAGGTCCTTCGAGCTGGTGAGCCGACACATGTTAAAGGGGAACGCTTGATTATGCAATACTTTTTAATATGTTAGATGCTCATGAACATTTGGACATTGTGGATACGCTTTTGAGTGATCACTACTTTGCCTAGTAGGTAATAAGCAGCTACCAAAGAGGGATGTACTACCGCCAGGGAAGATATTGTCTAATGGTAGACCCTGATGCCACATGGCATCACGAAAATTGTGATCAAGTCCCAGGTTGCTTTTTTGACTTCGTGCCTAATTTACACGCAATTGCTGGGTCTCAATTGTTTCTCATACTTTGACAACACAACATATGTTTGTGTGTGTGTGTGTGTCCGCACGAGAATCTCGGAAACTACTTTACCGATCTGTAGTGATGATGGATGGTATTATATGTAGTGATGATGGATGGTGTTATATGTAGTGATGATGGATGATGATGTTATATGTAGTGAAGATGGATGCTGTTATATGTAGTGATGATGGATGATGTTATATGTGGTGATGTTGGATGATGTTATATGTAGTGATGATGGATGATGTTATATGTAGTGATGATGGATGGTGTTATATGTAGTGACGATGAATGATGTTATATGTAGTGATGATGGCTAGTGTTATATGTAGTGATGATGGATGGTGTTATATGTAGTGATGATGGATGGTGTTATATGTAGTGATGATGGATGGTGTTATATGTAGTGATGATGGATGGTGTTATATGTAGTGATGATGGATGGTGTTATATGTAGTGATGATGGATGATGTTATATGTAGTAATGATGGGTGGTGTAATGATTGATTGTCAGACCAAAGCTTACAGCCCAAAATTACATCATATATAACAGCGAGTACGCTAGAGACCTTGTGGTACCCCAACAATCCAAGTTGACACACCTCAGGTCAACCCTAGGGACTTGACCTTGCCCGCTAATGACGTGAGTTAGCCGGGTGACCTACAGCCTCACCTAACCAAGACACCTGGGCAGGACCACACCTGCACACAGCTATCCAGATCTAACCAGTTTAGTGATAATTGGTTAGAGGTCAAAAGCGGGCTGGGCCGACCCCATATAAAGGCCCTGGAGTCCCGTCCACGGGCATTCTGATTCTGATTCTCATGGTGATTCTCATACGACTATCATTCAGAGAGGTTGGTCATTGAGAGGTCATTCTGGTCACTCGCACAGAGTCACGCTCGTCCCCTCCCCCCCCAGGTCGGGGGGGGGAGACTTCACGACGCCCCCAGCTAAGGAGAGTCCCGCATACGAGATCCCAGCCAACACCCACTGGGCCTACGTCAGGTGTACACGTGAGTCATTGTCAGATCAATCTCTAGGGTGAGTTACCTACTGTGGGAAGTGTATTCATTCATAATGTGTCCGAGAGTCAGTGTCGAGTAACGTAAGACCTAATGCGTTAATACCCCGATATAATAGTGATATTGATGTGTCCATGTCATTGAGTGAATTAATAAATAGTTGCATCGAAGAGGTGTTTAACAAGTTGCCCCTTTAAGAATAAATATATGTGTATTGACATGCGAGATAAGAATATAAGCGTATTGACGCTGAGTAAATAACATATGGCCACGCTACCCAACCTTCCTATCTTTACATTCCTACTCTATATACTTCTTACTTATATATGTCATCTTCTCATTGTGTTCTGTCTCATTATAGTGGTGTTATATGTAGTAATGATTAGACAATAAAATAATAACAGTTTAATGCAAAAAAAATATGCTTTGCTGTACCTTTGTAGTGAAAAACATGGAACTTACATACACCGTTAATGAACTATTGATGATAGAAGTTTTGGCGACTGAACATTGAGACAATGTGGAGCCTCCCGGAGGGTGGCGTCCTACCGTTGCCGAGCGGATGAGCCGCCAGGAGGGCGGTGATTCAGCTAATTATTAATATTTTCTTTTGCATAAATCACCTATTAATTTTATTAATTGTTGTAATAATAATAATAGATATTATTATTTATTTTTGGGGGGCACCCCCCCCCCATACATCCTGTGCAAGGTGAAGCACAGAAGCGCTTACAGCGCCCAACTGGGAAGCATGCTAAGTTCATGCTTGCCTCC
>NW_024731290.1:0-13622 GCF_018991925.1 Homarus americanus | reverse complement strand
CCATCAATACTTCGTTCAGTATATTACTCTAGCAGTAATACAAGGTACACCTAGCATTGTCTAAGTGTACCTAACAGTGTCAACAGCAATGTACCTAAGTATCAGCAGCATTCCTAGAAGTATTAGGAGTATCAAGAGGTAACCAGGAAGTACCTAAAGATGTCAGAAATTGTACCTAAGCGTGATAAATTAATACCACAAGGTGTCAAGGTGTACACAAAGGAGAGTGTCAGGGTGTGCCTGAGAGTGTCAGGGGTGTACAGGAGTGTCAGTGGGTACCTGGGGTGTCAGAGGTGTACCTGGCCGTGTCAGAGGTGTACCTGCGAGTGTCAGAGGTGTATCTGGGAGTGTCGGGCGTATGCATCAGGAGTGTCAGAGGTGTACAAGGTGTGGTGGTACAAGTGTCAAGTATGCATGGTGTCAGAGGTGTTCTTGTGAGTGTCAGGTTGTACTGGGTGTCAGAGGGTGCCTGGGGAGTGTCAGAGGTGTGCATTGGAGTGTCAGGGGTGTGCCTGGGAGTGTCAGAGGTGTACCTGGCAGTGTTTCGCGGTGTGCACAGGAGTGTCCAGAGGTGGTGCTTAGGTGTCAGAGGTGTACCTGGGAGTGTCTAGAGTGTACCTGGGAGTGTTGGAGGTGTACCTGGGAGTGTCAGAGGTGTGCTTGGGAGTGTCAGAGGTGTACCTGGGTGTCAGCGGTGTACCTGGGAGTGTCTGAGGTGTACCTGGGAGTGTCAGAGGTGTGCCTGGGAGTGTCAGAGGTGAACTTGGGAGTGTCAGAGGTGCACCTTGGAGTGTCTGAGGTGTACCGGAGGGTGAAAGGTGTACCTGGCAGTGTCTGAGGGAGGTTTACCTGGCAGTGTCTGACGTGTACCTGGCAGTGTCAGCGGTGGCCTGGGAGTGTCGAGGGTGTACCTGTGTGTTAGGAGGTGTATCAGGAAGTGACAGAGGAGCACCTAGGCGTGTCAGAGCTGTATCTAGGAGTGTGAGAGTGTACCTGGGAGTGTCTGGGGTGTACCTGGGAGTGTCAGAGGTGTACCTGGGAGTGTCAGGGGTGTGTACTAGGGAGTGTCAGTGGAGTACCTGGGAGTGTCAGAGGTACCTGGAGTGTCAGAGGTACCCAGGTGTGTCACAGGTGTATCTGGGAGTGTCAGGGGTGTACCTGGGAGTGTCCAGAGGTGTACCTGAGAGTGTCAGAAGTGTACCAAGTGTCAGATGAGTACCTGGGAGTGTCAGAGGGGTGTACCTGGGAGTGTCGGAGGTGTACCTGGGAGTGTGAGTGTACCTGGGAGGTGTCGGAGGTGTTCCTGAGTGTGGAGTGTTCCTGGGAGTGTCCGAGGTGTACCTGGCCGTGTCAGCGGTGTACCACGGAATGTCAGTGGAGTACCGGAGTGTCAAAGGTGTACCTGGGAGTGTCAGAAGTGTACCTGGCCGTGTCAGAGGTGTACCTGCGAGTGTCAGAGGTGTATCTGGGAGTGTCGGACGTATACCTGGGAGTGTCAGAGTTGTACAAGGGAATGTGAGTGGAGCACCTGGGAGTGTCAGAGGTATACCTGGGAGTGTCAGAGGTGTACCTGGGAGTGTCAGAGGTGTACCTGGGAGTGTCAGAGGTGTACCTGGGAGTATCAGAGGTGTACCTTGGGTGTCAGAGGTGTACCTGGGTGTCAGAGGTGTACCTGGCAGTGTCAGCGGCGTTCCTGGGAGTGTTAGAGGTGTATCGGGAGTGACAGAGGGGAGCCTAGGAGTGTCAGAGGTGTACCTAAGGGTGTGAGAAGTTTGCCTGGGAGTGTCTGGGGTGTACCTGGGAGGTGTCAGAGGTGTACCTGGGAGTGTAAGGGGTGTACCAGGGAGTGTCAGTGGAGTACCTGGGAGTGTCAGAGGTGTACCTGGCCGTGTCAGAGGTGTACCTGCGAGTGTCAGAGGTGTACCTGGGAATTGTCAGAGGTGTACCTGCAGTGTCAGAGGTGTACCTGGAGTGTCAGAGGTGTCCTGGGAGTAGAGGTGTACCTTGGGTGTCAGAAGTGTACCTGGGAGTGTCAGAGGTGTACCTGGGAGTGTCAGAGGTCCATTTGGGAGTGTCAGAGGTGCACCTTGGAGTGTCTGAGGTGTACCTTGGGTGTCTGAGGGTGTACCTGGCTGTGTCTGAGGTGTGCAGCAGTGTCAGGGGTGTACCTGTAGTGTCAGGGGTATATGGGAGTGTCGGACGTGTACCTGGGAGGTGTCAGAGGTGTACCTGGGAGTGTCAGCGGTGTGCCTGGGAGTGTCAGGGGTGTACCAGGGAGTGTCAGTGGAGTACCTGGGAGTGTCAGAGATGTACCTGGGAGTGTCAGGGTGGCCTGGGAGTTTCAGAGGTGAACTGGGGTGTCAGAGGTGTACTTGGGAGTGTCGGAGGTGTACCTAGTGTGAGAAGTGTACCTAGGAATGTCAGAGGTGTACCTGGGAAGTGAAAGTGTACCTGGAGTGTCAGGTATACCTGGGAGTGTCAGAAGTGTACCTGAGAGTGTCAGGGGTGTACCAGGGAGTGTCAGTGGGTACCTGGGAGTTTCAGAGGTGTACCTGGGAGTGTCAGAGGTGTTTGTAAATTGTCGGAGGTGTACCCTGAGTGTCAGAGTGGCCTGGGAGTGTCAGAGGTGTACCTGGGAGTGTCAGAGGGTGTGCCTGGGAGTGTCAGAGTGTACCAGGAGTGTCAGCTGTGTACCTGGGAGTGTCAGAGGTGTACCTGGGAGTGTGAAGTGTACCTGGGAGTGTAGGAGGTGTTCACTGGAGTGTCTGAGGTGTACCTGGCAGTGTCAGCGGTGTACCTGGGAGTGTCAGTGGTGTGCCAGGGAGTGTCAGAGGTGTGCCTGGGAGTGTCAGAGGTGTACCTAGGAGGTGTCAGTGGAGTAGAGTGTGGGAGGTTGTGCCTGGGAGTGTAGAAGTGTTCCTGGGATGTCAGAGGTGTGCCTGGTGAGTGTCGGAGGTGTACCTGGGAGTGTAGAAGTGTACCTGGGAGTGTGGAGGTGTACCGGGAGTGTGGAGGTGTACCTGGGGAGTTCAGAGGTGTACTTGGGAGTGTCAGAGGTGTGCGTGGAAGTGTCAGAGTTGTACCTGGGAGTGTCTGAGGTTTAGCAGGGGTGTCTGAGGTGTACCTGGCAGTGTCTATCTGAGGTGTACCTGGCAGTGTCAGCGGTGTACCTGGGAGGTGCAGGGCGTCCCTGGGAGTGTTAGAGGTGTATCAGAGTGACAGAGGAGCACCTAGGAGTGTCAGGAGGTGTACCCAGAGTATGAGAAGTTTACCTGGGAGTGTCTGGGGTGTACCTGGGAGGTGTCAGAGGTGTACCTGTGGAGTGTCAGGGGTGTACCAGGAGTGTCAGTGAGTACCTGGGAGTGTCAGAGGTACCTGGCCGTCAGAGGTGTACCTGCGAGTGTCAGAGGTGTACCTGGGAGTGTCAGGTGTACCTGGGAGGCTGCGGAGGTGTACCTGGGAGGCCAGAGGTACCTGGGAGATCAGAGGTGTACCTGGAGTGTCAGAGGTGCACCTGGGAGGTCAGAGGTGTACCTGGGAGTGTCAGAGGTACCTGGGAGTGTCAGAGGTGTACCTGGGAGGTCAGAGGTGTACCTGGGAGGTCAGAGGTGTACCTGGAGAGTTTCAGAAGTGTACTCGGGAGGTCACAGGTACCGAGTGTCAGAGGTGTACCTGGGAGTGTCAGGCCTGGTACCTGGGAGTGCGGAGATGTTCCTGGGAGTGTCGGAGGTACCTGGAGGAGAAGTGTACCTGGGAGGCTGGAGATGTTCCTGGGAGTGTCGGAGTGACCTGGCAGTTGGGCGTGTACCTGGGAGCAGAGGTGTACCAGGGAGTGTCAGGAGGTACCTGGGAGTGTCACAGGTGACCTTGGAGTGTCGGAGGTGTACCTGGGAGGTGAGAAGTGTACCTGGGAGTGTCGGAGATGTTCCTGGGAGTGCGGAGGTGTACCTGGCAGTGTCAGCGTAACCGGGAGTGTCAGAGGTGTACCAGGGAGGTCAGAGGTACCTGGGAGTGTCAGAGGTGTACCGAGTGTCAGAGACTGGGAGTGTCGGAGGTGTACCTGGGAGTGTCAGAAGTACCTGGAGTGCAGAGGTACAGAGTGTCGGAGGTGTACCTGGGGTGGAGAAGTGTACCTGGGAGTGTCTGGGTGTACCTGGAGTCTCAGAGGTACCTGAGAGTGTCCGAGGTACCTGGGAGGTCAGAGGTACCTGGGAGTGTCGGAGGTGTACCTGGGAGTGTAAGAAGGTACCTGGGAAGTGTCGGAGGTGTACCTGGGAGTGTAAGAAGTGTACTGGGAGGTCGGAGGTACCTGGGAGTGTCGGAGGTACTGGGAGTGTAAGAAGCAACCTGGGAGTGTCTATGGTGTTCCTTAGAGTGTCGGAGGTACCTGGCAGTGTCAGTGGTGTACCTGGGAGTGTCAGAGGTGTACCAGAGAGAGTCAGAGGTACCTGGAGTGTCTGAGGTGTACCTGGGAGTGTCTGAGGTGTACCTGGCAGTGTCTGAGGTGTTCCTGGCAGTGTCATGTTGTACCTGGGAGGCTGGGGCGTGTACCTGGGAGTGCCAGGTGTACCAGGGAGTGTCAGGAGACCTGGGAGGTCAGAGGTGTACCTGGGAGTGACAGAGGTGTACCTGGGAGTTTCAGAGGTACCTGGGAGGTCAGAGGTGTACTTGGGAGGTTAGGGGGAGCACTGGGAGTGTCAGAGGTGTACCTGGGAGGTCAGAGGTACTTGGGAGTGTCAGAGGTGTACCTTGGAGTGTCAGAGGATGTACCTGGGAGTTCAGAAGTGTACCTGGAGTGTCAAGGTGTACCTTGGAGGTCAGAAGTGGCACCTGGGAGGTTCAGCTGTGTACCTGGGAGTGTAAGAAGGTACCTGGGAGGTCAGAGGTGTACTTGGGAGTGCCGAGGCTCCTGGCGTAAGAAGTGTACCTGGGAGGGTCAGAGGTGTACTTGGGAGGTTCGGAGGTGTACCTGGGAGTGTGAGAAGGTACTGGGAGTGTCTAGGGTGTACCTGGGAGGTCAGAGGTGTACATGAGAGTGTCCTGAGGTGTACCTTGGAGAGTCAGAGGTGTACCTGGGAGTGTCGGAGGTGTACCTGGGAGTGTAAGAAGTGTACCTGGGAGTGTCGGAGGTGTACCTGGGAGTGTCGGAGGTGTACCTGGGATTGTAAGAAGCGTACCTGGGAGTGTTGGAGGTGTACCTGGGAGTGTCGGAGGTGTACCTGGGAGTGTCAGAGGTATACCTGGGAGTGTCAGCAGTGTACCTGGGAGTGTCTGTGGTGTACCTGGGAGTGTCAAAGGTGTGCCTGGAGTGTCAGAGGTGCACTTGGGAGTGTCAGAGGTGCACCATGGAGTGTGGAGATGTACCTGGGAGTGTGCAGGGTGTACCTGGCAGTGTGTAGGGTGTACCTGGCAGTGTCTGAGGTGTACCCGGCAGTGTCAGCGGTGTACCTGGGAGAGTCAGCGGTGTACCTGGGAGTGTAAGAGGTCTATCAGGGAGTGACAGAGGTACCTAGGAGTGTCGGAGGTGTACCTAGGGTATGAGAAGTGTACCGGGAGTGTCTGGGGTGTACCTGGGAGTGTCAGAGGTGTACCTGGGTGTCAGGGGTGTACCAGGGAGTGTCAGTGGGTACCTAGGAATGTCAGAGGTGTACCTGGGAGTGTAAGAAGTGTACCTGGGAGTGTCAGAGGTGTATCTGGGAGTGTCGGACGTATACCTGGGAGTGTCAGAGGTGTACCAGGTAATGTCAGTGGAGTACCTGGGAGTGTCGGAGGTGTACCTGGGAGTGTCAGAGGTGTGCCTGGGAGTGTCAGAGGTGCATTTGGGAGTGTCAGAGGTGCACCTTGGAGTGTCAGGAGGTGTACCTTGGAGTGTCTGAGGTGTACCTGGCTGTGTCTGAGGTGTACCTGGCAGTGTCAGGGGTGTACCTGTGAGTGTCAGAGGTATATGGGAGTGTCGGACGTGTACCTGGTGTCAGAGGTGTGCGGGTGTCAGAGAGGTGAACCTGGGAGTGTCAGCTGTGTACCTGGGAGTGTCGGAGGTGTACCTGGGAGTGTGAGATGTACCTGGGAGTGTCGGAGGTGTTCCTGGGAGTGTCACGAGGTGTACCTGGCAGTGTCAGCGGTGTACCTGGGGAGTGTCAGTGGAGTACTTGAGAGTGTCGGAGGTTGTACCTGGGAGTGTAAGAAGTGTTCCCGGGAGTGTCAGAGTGTACCTGATAGTGTCGGAGGTGTACCTGGGAGTGTAGAAGTGTACTGGGAGTGTCGGAGGTGTACCTGGGAGTGTCGGAGGTGTACCTGGGGTGTCAGAGGTGTACTTGGGGTGTCAGGGTGTACGTGGAAGTGTCAGGTTGTACCTGGGGTGTCATGAGGGTTTGCAGGGAGTGTCTGAGGTGTACCTGGCAGTGTCGGAGTGTCTGAGGCCTGGCAGGCCTGGAGGTACCTGGCATTGCCCGAGGTGTACCTGGCAGGCCAGCAGTACCTGGGAGTGTCAAAGCGGCAAGCCTGGAGTAAAGCAGGGTGTATCAGGGAGTGACAGAGGAGTACCTAGGAGTACACAGAGGTGTACCTAAGCGTGTGTGATAAGTGTACCTGGGAGGTTTGGGTAAAATGGGGAGGTGTCAGAGGTGTACCTGGGAGTGTCAGGGGTGTACCAGGGAGTGTCAGTGGAGTACCTGGGAGTGTCAGAGGTGGCCTGGTCGTGTCAGAGGTGTACCTGGTGAGTGTCAGAGGTGTATTGGGAGGTCGGACGTGACACTGGAGTGTCAGGAGGTGCACAAGGATGGAGTGAGTACCTGGGGAGGCTGGGAGGCATACCTGGGAGGCCAGAGGCCTTCCTGGGAGGTCAGAGGTGTACCTGGGAGGCCAGAGGTACCTGGAGTATCAGAGGTACCTTGGAGGTCAGAGGTGTACCTGGGAGTGTCAAGAGGTGTACCACAGTGCTGGGGTGGTGTGCCTGGGAGGCCAGAGGTACCAAGGAGGCTGAAAATGGGAGTGCTGAGGTGTACCTGGGAGGCAGGTACCTGGAGGCCAGAAGAGTACTTGGGAGTGTCAGAGGTGCACCTGGGAGTGTCAGCGGTGCACCTGGGAGTGTCTGAGGCACCTGGGAGGCTGGGAGGTGTGCCTGGGAGGTCAGATAGCACTTGGGAGGTCAGAGGTGCACCCTTGGGGTTCGAGGTGGGAGGGCTCTGAGTGTACCTGGCAGTGTCTGGAGGTTTACCTGGCAGTGTCTGACGTGCACTGGCAGGCCGAAGGTGTACCTGGGGAGGCTGTACCTGGTAGCAAATAGAGGTATCAGGAAGGACAGAGAGCACCCAGGCGTGTCAGCTGTATCTAGAGTGTGAGAGAAGTGGTACCTGGGAGTGCCTGTACCTGGGAGTGTCAGAGGTGTACCTGGGAGGCCAGGTGTACCAGGAGTGTCAGTGGAGTACCTGGGAGCAAGGCCAGAGGAGCACCTGGGAGCAGTTGGGGAGGTACCTAGGTGTGTCACATACAGGTGTATCTGGAGTGTCAGGTGTACCTGGAGGCTGAGGTGCACGTGAGAGGCTGGGAGGTGTACCTGGGAGTGCCCGAGGAGTACCTGGGAGTGCCAGAGGCACCTGGAGGTCGAGAGGCACTGGAGTGTGGAGAAGTGCACCTGGGAGGTCGGAGGCGTTCCTGGGAGGTCGGAGGTGTTCCTGGAGTGTCGGATAGGCACCTGGCCGTGTCAGCGTGCACCACGGAACGCCCGTGAGCACCTGGAGGTCAAAGGTGTACCTGGAATGTCAGATGTACCTGGCCGGGCCAGAGTGTGTACCTGCGAGGCCGAGGTGTATCTGGGAGTGTCGGGACGCATACCTGGGGAGTGTCAGAGTTGCGGCTAAGGAATGTGAGGAGCACCTGGGAGGCTGGGGAGGTATACCTGGGAGGTTGGGGAGGTGTACCTGGGGAGCGGCTGGGAGGTACCTGGGAGTGCTGGGAGGTACCTGGGAGAACTGAGGTACCTGGAGTGTCAGAGGTGTACCTGGGAGTGCTGAGGCCTGGCAAAGCAAAAACGGGAGTGTCAGAGTGTACCTTGAGTGCCGAGGTACCTGGGAGTGTCAGAGGTGTACCTGGGAGTGTTGGAGGTGCACCTGGGAGTGCCCAGGAAGTGCACTCTGGGAGGTCAGAGGTGCACATGGGCACATGGTGTACCCAAGTGGGGAGTGTCTGATGTGTACCTGGGAGCACAGAGGCTGGGAGTGCTGGGAGGCACTTAGAGCACAGAGGTGTGCAACCTCAGAGTGCCTGAGGTACCTGGAGTGGTTCTAGTGTACCTGGCAGCACCCCAGGTTTACCTGGCAGTGTTCGACGTACTGGCAGTGTCATGGTGTGGGAGTGTCATGGTGTACCTGGTAGTTAGAGGTATCAGGAAGTGACAGAGGAGTAATTTAGGAGTTCTCAGAGCCCAGGTGTGTGAGAAGTGTACCTGGGAGTGTCTGGAGGTGTGCCTGGGAGAGAGGAGGGAGTGTCGTGTACCCGGGGAGTGTCAGAGGGTGTGCCTGGGGGTGTCAGAGGGTGTACCTGGGTGTCAGAGGTGTAGGAGTGTCAGAGGTGAACCTGAGTGTCAGCTGTGTCACCAGTGTCGGAGGTGTGCCTGGGTGTGAAGTGTGCCTGGGGTGTGGGGTGTTCCTGGGAGTGTCTGAGGTGCCTGGCAGTGTCAGCGGTGTACCTGGGAGTGTCAGTGGTGTGCCAGGGGTGTCAGAGGTGTGCCTGGGGGTTCAGAGGTGTGCCTGGGAGTGTCAGTGGAGTGCTTGAGGTTGTACCTGGGGTGTAAGAGTGTGCCGGGGTGTCAGAGGTGTGCCTGATAGTGTCGGAGGTGTGCCTGGGGTGTAGAAGTGTGACCTGGGAGTGTCGGAGGTGTGCCGGGGAGTGTCGGAGGTGTGCCTGGGAGTGTCAGAGGTGTGCTTGGGAGTGTCAGAGGTGTGCGTGGAAGTGTCAGAGTTGTACCTGGGAGTGTCTGAGGTGTGCCGGGGAGTGTCTGAGGTGGTACCTGGCGGTGTCTGGGGTGCACCTTTGTCTGAGGTGTGCCTGGCAGTGTCAGCAGTGTGCCTGGGAGTGTCAGCGGCGTTCCTGGGAGTGTTAGGGGTGTATCAGGGAGTGACAGAGGTACAGGAGTGTCAGAGGTGTGCCTAAGAGTGTGATAGGGTGTGCCTGGGGAGTGTCTGGGGTGTACCTGGGAGGTGTCAGAGGTGTGCCTGGGAGTGTCAGGGTGTGCCAGGGGTGTCAGTGGGTACCTGGGAGTGTCAGAGGTGTGCCTGGCCGTGTCAGGTGGCACCTGCAGTGTCAGAGGTGTATCTGGGAGTGTCGGACATGCCTGGGAGTGTCAGGGTGTACAAGGGAATGTGGTGGGTACCTGGGTGTCAGAGGTATGAGGTATACCTGGGAGTGTCAGAGGTTTCCTGGGAGTGTCAGAGGTACCGGGAGTGTCAGAGGTGTGCCTGGGAGCATCAGAGGTGTACCTTGGAGTGTCAGAGGTGTACCTGGAGTGTCAGAGGTACCTGGCAGCGGCGGTGTACCTGGGAGTGTCAGAGGTGTACCTTGGAGGTCAGAGGTGTACCTGGGAGTGTCAGATGTACCTTGGGTGTTGGAGGTACCTGGGAGGTCAGAAGTGTACTTGGGAGGTCAGAGGTACCTGGGAGGTCAGCGGTGTACCTGGGAGTGTCTGAGGTGTACCTGGGAGGTCAGAGGTGTGCCTGGGAGTGTCAGAGGTGCACCTGGGAGGTCAGGGTGCACCTTGGAGTGTCTGAGGTACCTGGGAGGGTCTGAGGTGTACCTGGCAGTGTCTGAGGTTTACCTGGCAGTGTCTGGACGTACCTGGCAGTGTCAGAGGTGTACCTGGGAGGCTGGGCGTGTACCTGGTAGTGTTAGAGGTGTATCAGAAGTGACAGGAGTACCTAGGCGTGTCAGAGCTGTATCTAGGAGGTGAGAAGTGTACCTGGGAGTGTCAGGTGTACCTGGAGGTCAGTGAGTACTTGAGAGTGTCGGAGGTTGTACCTAGTACTTGAGAGTGTCGGAGGTTGTACCTGGGAGTGTAAGAAGTGTACCCGGGAGTGTCAGAGGTGTGCCTGATGGTGTCGGAGGTGTACCTGGGAGTGTAAAGTGTACCTGGGGTGTCGGAGGTATGCAGAGTGTCGGGGTGTACCTGGGGTTCAGAGGTGTACCTGGGAGTGTCTGAGGTGTACCGGGAGTGTCTGAGGTGTGCCTGGCAGTGTCTGAGGTGCACCTGGCATTATCTGAGTGTACCTGGCAGTGTCAGCGATGTACCTGGGAGTGTCAGCAGCGTTCCTGGGAGTGTTAGAGGTGTATCAGGAGGTGACAGAGGAGTACCTAGGAGTGTCAGAGGTGTACCTAGAGTGTGAGAAGTTTGCCTGGGAGTGTCTGGGGTGTACCTGGGAGGTGTCAGAGGTGGACCTGTGAGTGTCAGGGGGTGTACCAGGGAGTGTCAGTGATGCCTGGGAGTGTCAGGGGTGTACCTGGCCGTGTCAGAGGTGTACCTGCGAGTGTCAGAGGTGTGCCTGGGAGTGTCAAGGTGTACCTGGAGTGTCAGAGGTGTACCTGGGGTGTCAGAGGTGTACCTGGGAGTATCAGAGGTGTACCTTGGAGTGTCAGAGGTGTACCTGGGAGTGTCAGAGGTGTACCTGGGAGTGTCGGAGGTGTACCTGGGAGTGTCAGAGGTGTACCTGGGAGTGTCAGAGGTGTGTACCTGGGAGTGTCAGAGGTGTACCTGGAGAGTTTCAGAAGTGTGCCTGGGAGTGTCACAGGTGTACCTTGGAGTGTCAGAGGTGTGCCTGGGAGTGTCAGCTGTGTGACCTGGGAGTGTCGGAGATGTTCCTGGGAGTGTGGAGGGTGTACCTGGGAGTGTGAAGGTACGAGTCGGAGATGTTCCTGGGAGTGTGGAGTAGCCTGGCAGTGTCAGCGGTGCACCTGGGAGTGTCAGAGAGTGTACCAGGGAGTGTCAGGAGTGTACCTGGGAGTGTCGTGTACCTTGGAGTGTCGGAGGTGTACCTGGGAGTGTGAGGTGTACCTGGAGTGTGGAGATGTTCCTGGAGTGTCGGTGTACATCAGCAGTGTACCGAGAGTGTCAGAGGTGTGCCGGGGTGTCAGAGGTGTACCTGGGGTGTCAGAGGTGTACCTGGGAGTGTCAGAAGGTGTACCTGGGAGTGTCAGGTGTACCTGGAGTGTCAGAAGTGTACCTGGGAGTGTCAGAGGTGTACTTGCAGTGTCAGGAGGTGTACCTGGGAGTGTGAGAAGTGTACCTGGGAGTGTCAGAGGTGTACCTGGGAGTCTCAGAGGTGTGTACCTGAGAGTGTCCTGAGGTGTACCTGGGAGTGTCAGAGGGTGTACCTGGGAGTGTCGGAGGTGTACCTGGGAGTGTAAGAAGTGTGCCTGGGAGTGTCGGAGGTGTACCTGGGAGTGTAAGAAGTGTACCTGGGAGTGTCGGAGGTGTGCCTGGGGTGTCGGGTGTACCTGGGAGTGTAGAAGTGTACCTGGGAGTGTCGGCGGTGTTCCTTAGAGTGTCGGAGGTGTACCTGGCAGTGTCAGTGGTGTACCTGGGAGTGTCAGAGGTGTACCAGAGAGGAGTCAGAGGTGTACCTTGGGTGTCTGAGGTGTACCTGGGAGTGTCTGAGGTGTACCTGGCAGTGTCTGAGGGTGTTCCTGGCAGTGTCAGCGTTGTACCTGGGAGTGTCAGCGGTGTACCTGGGAGTGCCAGCGGTGTACCAGGAGTGTCAGTGGAGTACCTGGGAGTGTCAGGAGGTGTACCTGGGGTGACAGAGGTGTACCTGGGAGTTCAAAGTGTACAGAGTGTCAGAGGTGTACTTGGGAGTGTCAGTGGGTACCTGGGAGTGTCAGGAGGTGTGCTGGGAGTGTCAGAGGTGTGGGAGTGTCAGGGGTGTGCACTTGGGTGTCAGAGTGTGCAGGAGTTTCAAGTGGCCTGGGAGTGTCACAGAGTGTACCTTGGAGTGTCAGAGTGTGCCTGGGGTGTCAGCTGTGTACCTGGGAGTGTAAGAAGTGTACCTGGGAGTGTCAGGGGTGTACTTGGGAGTGTCGGAGGTGTGCCTGGGAGTGTAAGTGTGCCTGGGAGTGTCAGAGGTGTACCTGGGAGTGTCAGGTGTACCTGGGAGTGTGAAGTGTACCTGGGAGTGTCTGGAGGTGTACCTGGGAGTGTCAGAGGTGTACCTGGGAGTGTCACAGGGTGTACCTTGGAGTCAGGGGTGTGCCTGGGAGTGTCGGAGGTGTACACGGGAGTGTTAAGTGTACCTGGGAGTGTCGGAGGTGTACCTGGGAGTGTCAGGTGTACCTGGGATTGTAAAGCGTGCCTGGGAGTGTTGGAGGTGTACCTGGGAGTGTCGGAGGTGTACCTGGAGTGTCAGAGGTATACCTGGGAGTGTCAGCAGTGTGCCTGGAGTGTCTGTGGTGTACCTGGGAGTGTCAAAGGTGTGCCTGGAAGTGTCAGGGTGCACTTGGGAGTGTCAGAGTGCACCATGGTGTCTGAGATGTACCTGGGAGTGTCTGAGGTGTACCTGGCAGTGTATGAGGGTGTACCTGGCAGTGTCACGAGTGTACCTGGCAGTGTCAGCGGTGTACCTGGGAGAGTCAGCGGTGTACCTGGGAGTGTAAGAGGTCTATCAGGGAGTGACAGAGGAGTACCCAGGGGTGTCGGAGGTGGCACCCAGGAGTATAAGTGTACCTGGGAGTGTGGGGTGTACCTGGGAGTGTCAGAGGTGTGCGCAGGAGTGTCGGGGTGTACAGGGAGTGTCAGTGAGTACCCAGGAATGTCAGAGGTGTACCTGGGAGTGTAAGAAGTGTACCTGGGAGTGTCAAGAGGTGTATCTGGGAGTGTCGGACGTATACCGAGTGTCAGAGGTGTACCAGGTAATGTCAGTGAGTACGAGTGTCGGAGGTGTACCTGGGAGTGTCAGAGGTGTGCCCGGGGTGTCAGAGGTGCATTTGGGGTGTCAGGGTGCACCTTGGAGTGTCTGAGGTGTACCTTGGGTGTCGAGGGTGTACCTGGCTGTGTCTGAGGTGTACATGGCAGTGTCAGGGGTGTACCTGTGAGTGTCAGAGAGGGTATATGGGAGTGTCGGACGTGTACCTGGGAGTGTCAGAGGTGTACCTGGGAGTGTCAGAGGTGAACCTGGGAGTGTCAGCTGTGTACCTGGGAGTGTCGGAGGTGTACCTGGGAGTGTGAGAAGTGTACCTGGGAGTGTCGGAGGTGTTCCTGGGAGTGTCTGAGGTGTACCTGGCAGTGTCAGCGGTGTACCTGGGAGTGTCAGTGGTGTACCAGGGAGTGTCAGAGGTGTACCTGGGAGTGTCAGAGGTGTACCTGGGAGTGTCAGTGGAGTACTTGAGAGTGTCGGAGGTTGTACCTGGGAGTGTAAGAAGTGTACCCGGGAGTGTCAGAGGTGTACCTGATAGTGTCGGAGGTGTACCTGGGAGTGTAGAGTGTACCTGGGAGTGTCGGAGGTGTGCAGGGAGTGTCGGAGGTGTACCTGGGAGTGTCAGAGGTGTACTTGGGAGTGTCAGAGGTGTACGTGGAAGTGTCGAGGTGTACCTGGGAGTGTCTGAGGTTTACGGGGGTGTCTGAGGTGTACCTGGCAGTGTCT
>NW_024731289.1:0-27097 GCF_018991925.1 Homarus americanus | reverse complement strand
GCCCTCTGACGCAGTACTAGAGAACGATGGAGGAGACCTGAGCCAACAGAGGGTCTGAGGCTTCACGGGTTATTACTGGTGGTGCTGAGACGAGGGTTAACACATTCTGATTCGTCTGTCACCTGGTTGTGTTATTTAGTGGGTATTTTGTTATATTAAGCTCCAGGTGTGTGAATCAAAGTACAAGGTTAGTAATGGTGGTAGTAGTGGTGGTGTTTGTGATGGTGATGGTATTAGTTGTGGTGGTAATAGTGATTGTGTTGTTGGTGATGATGGTAGGGGTGATGATAATGATATTGTTGGTGGTGGTGATAAAAACACAATCCGGATGAAGTAAAGCTTCACCTAATACACATTCATTTATTTAATTTTATCCTGAGAGAGAGAGAGAGAGAGAGAGAGAGAGACCCCTTCCCCCCTCCTCAGCAACACTTAGCCAGCAAGGGTTCAGATGAATAATCCCTCCTATATAATTTGTAACCTGGAAGTCAGTTTTAGCTTGACAGTTCACACGGATTGTTTGGTTTCAATTAGAAGTCTCATTATCCTGTGTATTCTCGCTCCTCACTACAGGTTCAAGGTAGTGGAATACTTTTAATATTTTACGAATTCATACTGATATATTCTGTCAAGTTTAAACACACTAATATTGCCTGGTGCTGGGGGGGGGGGTAGATGTTAGGTTAGGTTTCGTTTATGCTAAATTACGTTAAAGTTATCATTAAGTTAGGTTAATTTAGGTTAGGTTTAGGTTAATATTACGTTGATTAATATTAAGGTGAAATAAGCTTGAGTATCTAACCTTCACAAGATCTCACAACTTCAACATAACAACTCTCCTTAGAGGAAGATATTTATTGTCTCAGCTGTATCGTGTGGGGGTGTACGTGGATCAAGAAGCTATATTAATCATCAAAATAAAAAGGAGGATTATATAGCTCACAGTACGAGAGCCCATTACCGAATATCACCAGGCGGGAGGGTGTGGGTGAGAAAGTCTACGGACATTGTTACCCACATTTCACTTTCTCATTCAGCTGAAATAAGATACAACTGATTGATGTAGCCAATTAGACAGTAGACAGGTGATGTAGGCCAAGAGACAGGAAACAGGCGACAATGAATCATTAAACACATACTCGATGTCAAGAAGCGCTCAACACACTGACCCTTTCGACTCTCACTGACCATCACCACGACCTCATCTGCAAATTTGGTAAGAAGCTTCTACACCATCCTCGACACCGGCTCCTACTACCACCTGAGATCCCTAGCCCGAGAATTGCTGTTCGACACCACAACCGCATCCAGCCCATACGTGCACGAACTGATCGCTATAAGAACAGTCCAGTCCCAACCATTGTAAAAATTATCAATAACTTGTAATAAACCAGTGTATTCACTCCCAGTAAACACTGCTCCTTACACTGTCACTATGTTGAAATGAACTGTAGTTTGAGCTTTTCCCCATCTAGTTATTATATATCTTATTTGTATCACTTATGTCACTTGTATATTATTTGTAATTCGAAACCCATTCCCCAAATATGTATCTGTATATTTTCAGCCTTCTGGCTGCCAAGCTCTTTCAATAAACCGTTAATTATTATTATTATTATTATTATTTAATGTTAATAAGTGAAATAAGGGTAGCAATCTCCGTAGACCTTTACGCCGCCCGACTGGCATTATTCAGTGATGACTTACTCTGAGCTATATCTATCTCTCTAAAAATTTCCGAGATAAATTTAAAGATACATAAGCTAATTTACACCTTGTTACTTTCATATAAACATTTATATATACATTTATTTATATACATTAATACTTTTTCAGTCACAAAAATCCCAGGAACATTTTTTCTTGGTTGTATTTTTTTTCATATAATATTCACTAATTAAGAACTAGATATACACAGCGCTGGGATGACAATGAGATATACGTATAGGAAGTGAATTAAGGAAGCGTATAACGTAATTCATTATAACCTCTAACTATCACAGAGGATATAACTTACTTGTGTTCATATTAACACTCACGGTAAAATGCTAAACAAAGTGAGATTAGAGTAAAAATATCACGTCCTGGTTTTAATATTATAATAACAAATATGACTCGGAGGATCGTAATGGTAATGGTAGTAATTGATGTTGTTTATGGCAGTAATGGTGGTGATGGAAGAAAGGTTAATAATGGTGATAGTATTGATGAGAGTGATACTGATTGTGATGATATTAATGGAAGTATGGTAGTGATTAGTGATGGTAGTAACGGTATAATGATAGTATTAATAATGGTAATAATAAGAATGGTGGTAATAGCAATAATGATCGTGATGGTAATGACAGTAATATCAACAACGAAATATATCTCCCAATTTTACATAATCCTTCTTCACAAACGAGTTCGCTACCAAAAAATGCACCACCAGCAGCCGTCACACTATTCTAAGAAACACAAATAACACGACAGCACAAAGATTTCCGAGAAAATTTAATTCCATCTCCAAGGGAAGGTGTATAAACATTGACACCCATGTTGAAGATTAGAATATGCATCTCGGATTAGATTAACTCGGATTAGATTAACCACTTCCTGGCGTTAACCTGAGGAGTGGGTTTATATTTACAAGATTATTATATTTGTAATTTATGATGCTGTGATGGTGTTAGGTGATGATGGAGTAAGATAATGGTGGGTTTCAGGTCAAGGTGGTGTGATGGTGATGGTATCAGGTGATGATGATATAAGGTGATGGTGTCAAGTGATGGTGTCAAGTGATGGTGTCAAGTGATGGTGTCAATTAATAAAAAAACGTGATGGTGGTAAGAGTTAATGATGTAACCTGATGGTGTAAGGTGTCTTAAATAATATACAAATTGTAAACTACAATTTACATTGTTTAATAAAACAATAACACACCTTTATAAAGCTCACCTGTTAATTACAATACTTCACGAGGATCTTGGTGTATTTAGCGTAAAAAAAACACATAAGAAATACCTTCATTACAAATAGAGAATAATTCCTTCCAGGAGTAAACTCATAAAAAAAATAATAATAAATTTTCTCTTTGATCTTTTATACAAAGTCATCTTGGAGGAGTTTCTTTTAATCTTAATTTAAAGGAGGAAGAATAAAAGGAGGAAAAATTAGACTTGTTTTTCCTCGTGTTGGTTTAGTTGGGGAGGAAAGAGTGGGGAGGAAATTTGTTTGAAAGTCGTGAGAGAAAACTGGGTGTCAACAACTTATTAACAGGAAGTGTAAGGTGTGGAAAATAGGGGTAAACTTAAAGAAAATGGAAGGTGGTGGAAATAGAGGGGGTGTGGTAACTTAAAGAAAATCAAAGTTGATGTAGATAAGAAATAAATAAGAAAAAGAGTGATAACATATAGAAGGATTAACTTAAAGAAAATGTATAAACTGAAGCCAAAAGTTAACATAAAACAAATAGGAAATACTAGATAGACTAAATTAAATTAAAGAAAATGGAAACTATTACAAAACACGTTAAAGAAAATGGGAAATCATAAATAAAAGAGGGATAAACTTAAAGAAAACGAAGAATAACGATAAAAAAAACCAATGAACGATGATGAAAATAAAATAAAAATTAGTTAACATCTTTTTATCCAACTTGGTCATTACGTTAAGAGCACAGGTGCAGGAAGTCCAGGTATGTCTTGACTGTGATTCAAAACGTTCATTGTTGTAAGTGGAGGAATGGAACCTCTATTCAGATCTATTCGTATTTTGTTAGAAGGGTTTTTCTTCTGTGCTTCTTGTGATCTCGTCTAAAGGAGTATCTAGCGGAGTTTTTTGCATATTTTTTAGAGGGGCAGGGAAGGGAGAGGTAGGAGGGAGCGGGGAGGGGTGGAAGAGGGGGGAGGGGCACTTGGGGGAGGGGGAGAGGGGAGGGGCACTATACTCTTCTTACATGAGGCCAACTCCTTAAGTCAATTAAACTCATTGGTTAAAATGTTTTAATCCCTTGACGACGTAAGTTCAACCTCTTTAAGAACACTTGAGTTTTAAACCCTTGAGTACAGTGACAATCCCTTGAGTACGACGTCTAGAATCATTGTATATAATTTCCTATTCCCTCGAGTACGATGATTTTGTACTCTAGAGGTTAAGTTATCGTAATGAAAGGGTTTAGTTATTGTAATCAAGGGGATAATAACATGTTTATATTAAAGTAAAAAAGTTATTTATTTTATTGATTAGAGAAAAGGGTGAAATAATTTTTTAAGTAAATTTTTTATCAATGTAACGAAATTATGCCACGAATAATATATCCCATGGATGAAAGGTAATTATATGTCCTCCCCCCAAAAAAAAATTATATATTTTTTTCAAACAAATTGGCGATTTTTGATGGCGATATTGAAGCTATTAATAAATCTTAATTTTATAACTCTACGCCCCTAGCACACACAGATACCTGACCCTCACACACCCACACACCTGACTCTCCACCACGCATATACCTGACCCCCTCACCCACACACCTGACTCCCCCACCACCCACACACCTGACTCCCCCACCACACACACCTGACACCCCCACCCCACCATACACCTGACTCCCCCACCACACACCTGACACCCCCACCCACACACCTGACATCACCCCACCTGACTCCTCACACACCTGACACTCCCACCCCCACACACATCTGACTCCCAACACACCTGACTCCCCCACCCCCACACACACCTGACTCCCCCACCGACACACCTCACCCTCCAAGGTAAAAAAAAACATCAACAACCAGGTATCATAAACATTCTCATATAACACAATACAATTACTCATCTCTTCACCAAGTTTCTTTATTCAACTAACTAATGACCAGCATGAGTCTACCTCCAGTACAGACTTTTACTCCTACAGATAACAAATGTTTGCAGTTCGTATAAATTTACCTTGTATTTGGGGTCAAAGGTGAAATCTGTCTTCATAAGTCTTAAACTGTACCTCTGTCTTGCCTCTCTCCTGTGTATATATATGTATAGACACACTGTAAGTTATAACTCATAGACAGAGTGACAAGATGTGGGGATTAGTCTTGTCTTTTAAATCAATATGGGTGATGGTGGGTGATGGGTGTGGGGTGATGGTGGGTGTAGGGTGATGATAGGTGTAGGGTGGTGGTGGTGATGGGTGGTGAAGGGTGATGGAGAACCAGGTTGAAGTTTAGGATGATAAGAGGATGATAATTATGACATGTCGAGAAGGTAATGTTATTGTCGGGGAATATGGATAATGATGATGATGATGATGATGATGATGATAAGAGTGTCTATTGTAGGTTCACTATCATTCTACTAGTCTCAGTCATTCTATCACTCTCACAGTATCACTTACCATTCTTCTCGCCCCAGTCACTCTCACAACATCACTATCACCCTACTCGTCCCAATCACTCTCCCAGCATCACTATCATCATCATCATCATCCCACTAGCTGTCACTATCACAAATATCTCCTCAACTGTCGCCCAACAGATGTTATGAGTCACATTTCCTCAAATTTTCCTCCTCTTTCAGACACTAACTTGAGAAGACCGGACAACTCGCCAACTGCACTGGCTAAGCATTACCCCACAACAC
Source organism: Homarus americanus (assembly GCF_018991925.1). Classification (NCBI taxonomy): domain Eukaryota; kingdom Metazoa; phylum Arthropoda; class Malacostraca; order Decapoda; family Nephropidae; genus Homarus; species Homarus americanus. Next base: position 21,481 of record NW_024731289.1, on the reverse strand, counting down.
GATCCTCAAATCGATTAACGTCTAGGTTCCCAATTGCTGCTGAGTAGCTGAGTAAACAAGCAAATGACGTAAAAAAAATGCCCATTGTTTCATACTACCCGGGAATCGAACCCGAGTCCACTCGCTTACGAGGCGAGCATACTGACCATTACACCACACGTCACCAAAATCATATTATTTTAGTAACAAAAAGTTTTTTTTTTTTCGTGCTGGTCAAGCCCCGACCAGAGGTTAGCTAGACCCCCGGACAACTCTTTCGGAGCTTGACCAGCACGTGGTATTGGTATTATTATCTGGACTTAATTATATGTTACAAAGTCACTTGTCAGTTTTTCAATTATTTTGATAATATTTACTTATTCTAAGTTAAATTTCAACAAATAAATGACTTAAATAATAAACAAATAAAGACGGAACTCCACTTAACATATACTGTATGTTACACCCAATAGGGATAATTGGCCATTAGTGATAACTTCTATGTATTTCTCTTTTGGGGAAACTTTTGACTGGACATAAACGATCCTGTTGATCATAAATATATATAAATGAATACCTTCATACTAAACGTAAACTGACCTGACTTGACCTAACATACCCTAACCTACCCTAACCTAACCTAACCTAACCTAACCTAACCTAAACTACTTAACAAGGGTCACACAGTTCGTTAACTTAGAATGTGGTTGTTGTGTTGACGACAGCTACTGCACTTTAAACAAATTCACGCTAAGGCGGCCCTAGGACTGGCTATCTTCGACCACGAGGGACAACCATTATGTGTGTGGCTACCTGTTGTGTAATGGTTAGCATGTTCGCCTCGCAAGCGAGCGGACCCGGGTTCGATCCCCGGGCAGGGAGATGTTATGGGCAAGTTTCTTTACGCCATTTGCCTCTGTCTACCCAGCAGTAACTGGGGACCTGGATGTTAATCAATTTGCGGATCTTGTTCGGAGAAATGGTTAGCCAGTGCAGTTGGTGAATTGTCCGGTCTTTTCGGACTTTTCCTTGACATTGGGTCATGCAGCTCGTTAACTTAGAGTGTGGTCGTTGTGTTAGAGACAGCTTCTACACCTTAAACAAATTCCCGCCTAGGTGGCCCATTATGCATGTATATATGTGTGTATGTATGTATAACCACAGTACTTCCCTACACTACGTTTACGTGAAAGACTCATTACCCACAGTCACCTTCCTCTCTACATATAAACTCACCCAATTCGACAGAGCGAGCGAATTAATGTCGATAAAGTAAAAGAATCTCTCTCTCTCTCTCTCTCTCTCTCTCTCTCTGTTGTTATTAAGTGTTGTCACGGTCAGTAATGAACATTATGTTAGTCGTCAAGTGCTCGAGGAGACATGTTGTCATCAGTGTCTTCACTACGAATTGGCAGAACTGAGTGCAGGGCCTTCAGAAGCTGGCAACACTGTGAGTGGGGTTTTTCAGGAATTGGCACCACTGTGTGTGGGGTCTTGAGAAATTCGCAGTAATGCATGTGGGACACTTAGGATTAGCATCACTATGAGTGTGATGTACTCTGTGCAAAAGTTGGCAACACTGTGTCTGGTGTGTGTGTAGGCATTGACACCACTGCTTCTGGGGACTGTGGTAGCATTGACAACACTGTCTCTCGGGTGTGGGCAGGGATTGATAGCACTGCCTCTGGGGTGCTCCGGAATTGACAACACTGCCTCTGGGGTGTGGGCAGGCACCCCAGGAACCAGTCAGCCGGGAGCCAGACTTATAGCTCAAGAACCACCTCAGTCTCTCACTGATCCAGTTTTTAAACAGCATAATGAAGTCAAACTACATATTTCATTACCATGAATGCCCGCCCGGCGTTCAAATGTGCCGATAACCTGCATACTTATGCCAGATGCGATTTACGACATTACCTTCCCAAAATACTATTTGCGCTCGCCAGTCTCAGCCCGTCCTCCCTTATGCGGACTGACGAAGTATTAAGTCCACTATTTTTTTTTCAATTTACATCATAAAGTTATCTGGTGGTAGCTGGACAATTCTCCGCCCATCATGAGCTTCAGTGAAAGCAGTCGATATCTGTACTAGGATTTATCAACAATGTGTTTAATCTGATAGCACGAGTATTATTCTGGCTCGTTCAGGTTACAATGCTATCAGTTGTTGAGGCTGGAGGTGGCTGTGGAAGGTTGCGGGTGGCTCTTGGGGGCGGTGGGTGGCTTTGAGTGACTGTGGGTGGCTGTTGGTTATTGGGCGGCTGTTGGTGGTCAGGTGGCTGTGGGTAACTGTAGTGAAGGGTTTTTATGTGTCCAGAGACGTTCATAATTCTAGCGTCAACACTGATACACAAACCACATCTACACCCCTGACATTTTTTCCGTTGTATTTAGAAAACATTACAATTCAGCTCACAGGAGACAATAAGAATCATCAAAATGTATGATAATCTTAAGAACTGTAGGAAAAACTACAGACGAAAGAATGAACATTTGTTTTAATTTAATGACTACAAACAAGTGATAGTTTACTATAAGTTGTGTATCGTGATATATATGCCTTAAATTATCTAGCACCTTGTATAATACTGTATTGATAATTAAACATATATATATATATATATATATATATGGATTTAATTGTCTCAAAAAAGTTAAAATACTAAATATGTATCTTATTTCCTCTTGTGGTCGAGATCTGCAAAAATAAACAACTATTTCTGAAACCTATATTTTACGAATATAAAAAGTGGCAGTAAAATGGAACTAACTCACACACACATATACTTCAGGAAAGCACAGTGACTCATATTTACGTCTTGATACGAGTAACCTTTTATATTGTTCCACCTTAATTAAGAATCGAAGATAAAATGAGGCTAACCTAGATATATCAACATCTTCTCCCCTCACCTTCCACCCTCCCCTCTCCCCTGTCCCTCTCTCCGTGCTTCCTTTCCACTCCTACTCCCCACCACCATAAGATATCAATGGTAAACTTTTACAGCCAAGGATATTTTATCAAGGTTAACACAAAACCTGTCCGCTTTACGTCGATTTCCTTCCAAGTGGCATGTGAGTGGTGTTGACGGCCCCTGCGGATTACTATTTAGGTATTCTGTATCGTGTACCTAATCTGGGGATTATAGAAGGAGTTTAAATAGTACAGAAAGGGATTTTAAGACGTTTAATTTACTCCCAAAACAAAGAGAACATGTTGTAGGCTCTTCCAGATCTACAGGTAACGCCAGGTAAGGATATTTTCACGGACTATTCATTAGGCTCAACAACCTGATTCCCCTTTGAACGATTTTTCTTTACTACTATCTTTTGTTTCTATGTGAAGCGTCGAGGTGTGTGTGTGTGGGTGTGTGTGTGTGTGTGTGTGTGTGTGTGTGTGTGTGTGTGTGTGTGTGTGTGTGTGTGTGTAACCTTTTTCCAGATATGAAGGTGATAAGTGCTGGTCAGGATGCTGTTGTTGCATCCTGCCCTACTGAAGGTGAGATATGTTGGTCAGGATGCTGTTGTTGCACCCCTGCCCTACTGAAGGTGAGATAAGTGTTGTCAGAATGCCGTTGTTGCACCCCGCCCTACTGGAAGGTGAGATAAGTGTTGGTCAGATGCCGTTGTTGCACCTCGCCCTACTGAAGGTGAGATAAGTGGTGCCATCAGATGCCGTTGTTGCACCCCTTCCTACTGAAGGTGAGATAAGTGTTGGTCAGATGCCGTTGTTGCACCCCGCCCTACTGAAGGTGAGATAAGTGTTGGCTTGTGATGCTGCTGTTGCTCCCTGCCCTACTGAAGGTGGGGAGCAACTGCTGGTCAGATGCTGCTGTTGCACCCTGCCCTACTGAAGGTGAGATGCTAAGGTTGGTCAGATGCCGTTGTTGCACCCCGCCCTACTGAAGGTGAGAGATAAGTGTTGGTCAGGATGCCGTTGTTGCTCCCGCCCTACTGAAGTGAGAGTGTTGGTCAGATGTTGTTGCACCCGCCCTACTGAAGGTGAGATAAGTGTTGGTCAGATGCTTGTTGCACCCCGCCTCTACTGGCTGTGAGATAAGTGTTGGTCAGATGCCGTTGTTGTTCCCCGCCCTACTGAAGGTGAGATAAGTGTTGTCAGATGCCGTTGTTGCACCCGCCCTACTGAAGGCAGAGATAAGTGTTGGTCAGATGCCGCTGTTGCACCCCGCCCTACTGAAGGTGAGATAACTGTTATCAGATGCTGCTTGTTGCACCCTCTGCCCTACTGAAGGTAGAGATAAGTGTTGGTCAGATGCCGTTGTTGCACCGCCCTACTGAAGGTGAGAGATAAGGGTCAGATGCCGTTGTTGCACCCCGCCCTACTGAAGGTGAGATAAGTGTTGGTCAGGATGCCGCTTGTTGCACCCCGCCTCTACTGAAGGTGAGATATGTTGGTCATGATGCCGTTGTTGCACCCCCGCCCTACTGAAGGTGAGATAAGTGTTGGTCAGATGCCGTTGTTGCCCCCGCCCTACTGAAGGGTGAGATAAGTAAGGGTCAGGATGCCGTTGTTGCTCCCCGCCCTACTGAAGGTATGATAAGTGTTGGCTCAGATGCCGTTGCTGCACCCCTGCCCTACTGAAGGTGAGATAAGTGTTGGTCAGGATGCTGTTGTTGCACCCCGTCCTACTGAAGGTGAGATAAGTGTTGGTCAGGATGCCCTTGTTGCACCCCGCCCTACTGAAGGTGAGATATGTTGGTCAGATGCCGTTGTTGCACCTCAGCCCTACTGAAGGTGAGATAAGTAAGTTGGTCAGATGCTGTTGTTGCACCCCGCCCTACTGAAGGTGAGATAAGTGTTGGTCAGATGCCGTTGTTGCTCCCTCGGCCCTATTGAAGGTGAGATATGTTGGTCAGATGCCGTTGTTGCACCCCGCCTCTACTGAAGGTGAGATAAGTGTTGGTCAGGATGCTGTTGCCCTGCCCTACTGAAGGCAGAGATAAGTGTTGGTCAGATGCTGTTGTTGCTACCCGCCCTACTGAAGGTGAGATAAGTGTTGGTCAGATGCCGCTGTTGCACCCCCGCCCTACTGAAGGTGAGATAAGTGCTGGTCAGGATGCTGCTGTTGCACCCCGCCCTACTGAAGGTGAGATAAGTGTTGGTCAGGATGCCGTTGTTGCTCCCCGCCCTACTGAAGGTGAGATAAGTGTTGGTCAGGATGCCGTTGTTGCTCCCCGCCCTACTGAAGGTGAGATAAGTGTTGGTCAGGATGCCGTTGTTGCACCCCGCCCTACTGAAGGTGAGATAAGTGTTGGTCAGGATGCCGTTGTTGCACCCCGCCCTACTGAAGGTGAGATAAGTGTTGGTCAGGATGCCGTTGTTGCACCCCGCCCTACTAATGGTGAGATAAGTGTTGGTAAGAATGCCGTTGTTGCAACCCGCCTCACGCTGAAGGTATGATAAGTGTTGGTCAGATGTCGTTGTTGCACCCTGCCCTACTGAAGGTGAGATAAGTGTTTGGTCAGGATGCTGCTGTTGCTCCCCCACCCTACTGAAGGCTGTGAGATATGTTGGTCGATGCCCTGTTACACCCCCGCCCTACCGAAGGTGAGATATGTTGGTCAGGATGCTGTTGTTGCACCCTGCCCTACTGGTGAGATATGCTGGTCAGATGCCCTGTTGCACCCCTGCCCTACTGAAGGTGAGAGATAAGTGTTGGTCAGGATGCTGCTGTTGCATCCTGCCCTACTGGAAGGTGAGATAAGTGCTGGTCAGATGCTGCTGTTGCACCTCTGCCCTACTGAAGGTGAGATAAGTGTTGGTCAGGATGCCGTTGTTGCACCCCGTCCTACTGAAGGTGAGATAAGTGTTGGTCAGGATGCCCTTGTTGCACCCCGCCCTACTCTAGGTGAGATAAGTGTTGGTCAGGATGCCGTTGTTGCACCCCTGTCCTACTGAAGGTGAGATAAGTGTTAACAGATGCCCTTTGTTGCACCCCGCCCTACTCTAGGTGAGATAAGTGTTGGTCAGGATGCTGTTGTTGCACCCTGCCCTACTGAAGGTGAGATAAGTGTTGGTCAGATGCCGTTGTTGCACCCCGCCCCTACTGAAGGCTGTGAGATATGTTATCAGATGCCGTTGCTGCACCCTGCCCTACTGAAGGTGTGAGAGATAAGTGTTGGTCAGATGCTGCTGTTGCACCCCGCCCTATCATTGAAGGTGAGATAAGTGTTGGTCAGATGCTGCTGTTGCTCCCCGCCTACTGAAGGTGAGATAAGTGTTGGTCAGGATGCTGTTGTTGCACCCGCCCTACTGAAGGTGAGATAAGTGTTGGTCAGGATGCCGTTGTTGCACCCCGCCCTACTGAAGGTGAGATAAGTGTTGGTCAGGATGCCGTTGTTGCTCCCCGCCCTACTGAAGGTGAGATAAGTGTTGGTCAGGATGCTGTTGCTGCACCCCCGCCCTACTGAAGGTGAGATAAGTGTTGGTCAGGATGCCGTTGTTGCACCCCGCCCTACTGAAGGTGAGATAAGTGTTGGTCAGGATGCCGTTGTTGCACCCCGCCCTACTGAAGGTGAGATAAGTGTTGGTCAGGATGCCGTTGTTGCACCCCGCCCTACTGAAGGTGAGATAAGTGTTGGTCAGGATGCCGTTGTTGCACCCCGCCCTACTGAAGGTGAGATAAGTGTTGGTCAGGATGCCGTTGTTGCACCCCGCCCTACTGAAGGTGAGATAAGTGTTGGTCAGGATGCCGTTGTTGCTCCCCGCCCTACTAATTCTGACACAATTATTGTTAACTCCTCTACGTCATCAATCTGAATGGTGAAGATTATCTGTACCTCTTTTATTATTCTATCTCATAATAAAAACAATAGTAATAACAATAGTAATAAAGATAATAACAATAGTAATAACAGCATATTATCTAAGTGATGAACATAAGAGTACATATAAATGTAGGTCTTTATCATCCTATTAGAATATTTTCGCCAAATCTACACACATTCTGGAGGGGGGGGGGGGAAGGTGGAGGAGATTTGGTATCACTACATCTAAGAGTCAAGTGAAGTCTATAGCGTTTGGCATCACTGGGCTTTGGAACATGCGTATTGGTATTAGTGTTTCGAGCGAGGAAAATTCGCCTCACTCTAACACTAGACTGTGGGTTAATGTTGGTACCATTATAACAGTTTAGGTTGGTACTACTGTTACAAGGACGTCCTGAGTCAGATGTTGGTAATACTGTCTACTGGGGGAGGGGAGGGGAGGGGAGGGGTGGGGAATACTGGCACCCCTGTACACGCGGTTGGCACTAGGGAGAGAGGAAGACTAGCTGGCACTGTTATTTAGATCATTTATCCTGACACCCAACTGACTTTCCTGACACCCTGCTGACGTTCCTGACACCCTGCTGACGTTCCTGACACTCCGATGACGTTTCTGATATTCTGCTGACGTTCTTGATATCCCCGCTGACGTCCCTGACACCCTGCTGACGTCCCCGATATCCTGCTGGCGTTCCTGATATCCAGTTAACAATCCTGACACTCCAATGACGTTCCTGATACTCCACTGACATTCCTGACATCCAGCTGACATTCCTGACACCCCGCTGACATTCCTGACACTCCACTGACGTTTCTGACACCCCGCTGACGTTCCTGACACCCTCCTGACGTTCATACATCTCCCTCGTCCAAATTGCCCGGTCAATAAATCCGAATATGAACTTTGATAAGCATGAAATTAAATCACTATTACCAATAAAAGAGACCAAGAGGTAGTGGAGTTAAACCCACCCGTCTGTAAATTCATTGTCTAATTTACATACAACCACAGAACCGATAATTTGGCTTTAGTAGTTCAGAAAAGATTTACTCCTATTTACGCTTCAGCTGGAGATAAGTATTGGTAGTAGATGGTAAGAAAGGCCAAATAACAGTGTAGTTAAGTAGATACATGAATGTTAAGACAGGCGATAAAAGCTTTTGTGTGTACGATTTCATGTTGGTTTACCTATGATCACGGTAAGACCTGGTTAAAGACGCCCCATTATTAAGGCTTCACCCTCCACCCATCTCTCCAATTCTGTCTGTGTTACCTTTCTTAATCGTTTCTCTCTCTCTCTCTCTCTCTCTCTCAATCTCTTTCTCTCGATTTCTCTCTCTCTCGCTCTCTCTTTCTCTCTCTGTCCTTGTCTCTCTCTCTCTTTTTGTCTCTCTCTCTTTTTGTCTCTCTCTCTTCTTGCCTCTTTCTCTTCTTGTCTCTCTCTTCTTGTCTCTCTATCTTATTGTCTCTCTCTTTTCCTCTTCCTGTCTCTCAATTTCGCTCTCTCTCTCTCTCTCTCTCTCTCTCTCTCTCTCTCTCTCTCTCTCTGCATAACTCTTACTGTTTTATTTACTATTAACTTTACATCGACTTTTTTTTCTTTCTTTCCTCATATTTTTCCTCTTCTCAACCACCTTTTTCTTCCCTTACCTATAACTCAACGTCTATAATAATTTCTGTATAATATATTCCAACCCTCCGTCGTCTCATATATCGACCCATTATAGAACCCTGATATATGCAGTCTTAAATATGGTTTGTTTTCATTCTTTTTTTAGAAATTAATCGGCGTCTTATCTCTCCTTTGGAAAGCTATAATCTGCTATAATTTCTACTGTCAGGTACTCATATTCTTTAACTTTTATAATCTTTCTCAGTATTACTCGCATTTACAATACTATAACCTAACCTCACTATCGCATTAACAGCACCATAACCTCCATGACAACTCGTTTAACAGCACCATAACCTCCCTCACTTCTCACATTAACAGCAGCATAACCTCCCTGACAACTCGCTTAACAGCACCATAACCTCCCTCAGTACCCGCATTAACAGCACCATAACCTCCTTCACTACTCACATTAACAGCACCATAACCTCCTTTACTACTCACATTAACAGCACCATAACCTCCCTGACTACTTGCATTAACAGCACCATAACCTCCTTCACTACTCGCATTAACAGCACCATAACCTCCTCACTACTCGCATTAACAGCACCATAACCTCCTTCATTACTCACATTAACAGCACCATAACCTCCCTCATTACTCACATTAACAGCACCATAACCTCCCTCACATTAACAGCACCATAACCTCCACATTAACAGCACCATAACCTCCCTCACTACTCACATTAACAGCACCATAACCTCCTTTACTACTCGCATTAACAGCACCATAACCTCCCTGACTACTTGCATTAACAGCACCATAACCTCCCTGACTACTTGCATTAACAGCACCAGAACCTCCTTCACTACTCGCATTAACAGCACCATAACCTCCCTCAGTACCCGCATTAACAGCATCAGAACCTCCTTCATTACTCACATTAACAGCACCATAACCTCCCTCACTACTCACATTAACAGCACCATAACCTCCTTTACTACTCGCATTAACAGCACCATAACCTCCCTCACTACTCACATTAACAGCACCATAACCTCCTTTACTACTCGCATTAACAGCACCATAACCTCCCTCACTACTCACATTAACAGCACCATAACCTCCTTTACTACTCGCATTAACAGCACCATAACCTCCCTGACTACTTGCATTAACAGCACCATAACCTCCCTGACTACTTGCATTAACAGCACCATAACCTCCCTGACTACTTGCATTAACAGCACCATAACCTCCTTTACTACTCGCATTAACAGCACCATAACCTCCCTCAGTACCCGCATTAACAGCATCATAACCTCCTTCATTACTCACATTAACAGCACCATAACCTCCCTCACTACTCACATTAACAGCACCATAACCTCCTTTACTACTCGCATTAACAGCACCATAACCTCCCTGACTATTCGCATTAACAGCACCATAACATCCTTTACTACTCGCATTAACAGCACCATAACCTCCCTGACTACTCACATTAACAGCACCATAACCTCCCTCACTACTCGCATTAACAGCACCATAACCTCCCTCACTACTCGCATTAACAGCACCATAATCTAACCTATCCTATCCTAACCTAACCTAACCTAACCAGACCTAACCTGACCTAACCTACTCACATTAACAGCATCAATTCCTCTCCTTCATTAATCTCTCTACCTGGTAATGTCTGGTCTCCCTCCCCATTAGAACTCTTACTCTGGCTAATTATTTATCCAGCGTTGTTTTTGGGAAAGGGATAAATTAATCTAATCCAGAATATTAATAATCCATTTTTTCAGGGAATTTTTTTAACTATATTCTTAGCTTAAAATCTTCACATAAATATCCTGACTCGAATGAATCGATTAATTTCGGTATTTTGTTTCTTATTTTTAGAACCACATAATCCCAATGAAACACAAAAGAAATTCAATATAGGTCACTCATAGGATTCTTATCATCTACCATAAGAGTCTCGCCATTGACTCTTGTAACTCAGCTGTAGTCTTCCTAGCAACAAATCATAGACTACAGTTAGACTCCTTCATTAATTTACCATTAATAAAAAGAAATTCTGACAATTAACTTTCTAAACCCTTATAGGCAACACTCTTGAAGTCTTGACACCATTACTCCTGATACACGACCATCATCCCTACTGGAAGTTCTCTCCCTCTTTCTGATGGCTTATCATAGCCTCTCCTGAAGACCTAGTCAGTAGCAGGTCCAGGTCCTATACCTGATACTGGAAATTTCTACACTTGACACTCATGGTTTCTTACCATCTATTTTATGTAGTTTTGTCTTATATCATCCTGAAAATAAACCATTAACATTTCTGGAGCCTTTCCTACGCCTTCTTTAACCTTCATATCAACCCTGTAAGAATGTTATAATGGTCTTCTCTGAAACCTAAACTTACTCTACTGGACCCAGGGCCGGCGCTACCCACTAGGCGAACTAGGCGATCGCCTAGGGCGCCAACATCTGGGGGCGCCACAAATTCAGGGCAAACTTGGATAAAATTAAAAATGAAGGGAAAACTGTGGTGGACACTGTGGTGGAGCCGTGGAGGGTCGGAGCAGGATGTTAGAAGGGGGGGGGGTCGGAGGGAGGCGAGGGTAGGTAGACGGTAGCCGACTGTGTTTTCTTTTTTAATATTATTCGTTAACCCCCCGGAGGGACTAACCCGGGTCCTTATCTTTGGCGGCCTGGAGAACTGTCGAGCAGTGACCTGAAGGCTGACATCTGAGGAACCCTTCTCCCAACCCCACCATCCCCTCCCCTCCCTTACTGCCACTTACTGCCAGGGCGGCTGAGCCGCCCCTTCCCTGTCTTTGTCGGGATGAGGCAAGGTTACCTGACCTCTGAAGTTTACGTCAAGGATTTATTGACTTAATGTAATAACAATAATTGGTTATTTGCATGGGTGAAGTAATAAAGCCACAAGATGAAAACAATGTAGTCATGGGTTACTGTACCTACATTAGCTTATCAAAACTTTCAAGGGGGCGCACATCTAAAGGCTTGCCTAGGGCGCCAAATCATCTTGCACCGGCCCTGACTGGACCATCGATCTTCCTAAAATCCTGACACTCTACCATCGATCTTCCTAAAATCCTGACACTCTACCATCGATCTTCCTGGAACCTTATTTTCTACCTTACTGGATCGTCCGGTATAAAGTATTTTGGTGTCATATGTTGTTCCGAGTGTCTCTCTATCATGGAAACTTTTGAGGTAATATAGTCGCTCCCATTTTCGCGGCGAGCATCATATACAGTTATTTGAGTGTGTCCACCCAGAGGCTCACTGGATCAACCAGCTGAGTCCTGCCACTGACCTCTCATATGACGTACCAGACTAGTCCATCCTTCGCCATCAGTTCAACTTGAGTCTTGTCACTGGCCCTTTTATAACTTGTCGTTGGCCCTCAAGAGGCCCACTAGTTCATTCTGCCTTGTCACCTACCCACTGGCCTCCTGGCAACGACCACCCTGATACCTCCAGCAAACCTCCCCATCTCCCCCTTGTCCCTCTCCCCGTCTCACCCTGCCAAAGTCCTCCCTGGCACCCTGCCACGGCACCCGGGGTGATCTAGATGGATGAATTAGCATGAGGAGGCGACCGCTATATATATATATATAACCTAATTTAAATGCAAGTCGTCCGTTTAATTGGAGTTGTGGCTGTGCACCCACACGGAGAGTAGAAACGGGGCGAGCTGACGGTCCGGAGCACGACGTGAGAGAACTTTTAAACCAGTCGGTCCTTCTTTTACCTCTGTCTGTCTGTCTGAATCACCTCCTTCATAAATATTCTTCCCCTCTCTTGTGCTTACTATGTGTGTGTGTGTGTGTGTGTGTGTGTGTGTGTGTGTGTGTGTGTGTAATCCATTTATAGTATTTTAAGATCTGAGTTTACCACGTATCCACTTGAACCGATATAACGAAAGATGTTTATTTGTTATACATATTATCAAGGGCATATATTTGCTTTACCTACCTGTCTCAATATATACAGTTCTTTGATACAATTGCTCCCCTCCTTTGCATCTTAATTTCGATTATCTAGTTTCCTTGTTTGTCCGGTTACGCATTCGCCAGTAAGTCCTGTCACTCTGCATCTTTCTCTTGTCTTATTCTAGTGTGTAATTTGTTGGCTTTATTGACTTGTACATTGAGCTAAAAGCATTTTCTCGAGCAAGTTTCTCCGGGGTGACGTGTGAGTGCATGGCCGCTAGCAGGGTCGGTGTTTATGTGTGGTGGCCCTCATTACATTAGAGGCTTATGTGTTACACTTTTTTTTCTTTGCTTTCTGTCTGTTTGTCTTTGGTTCACACTGCTTTTGCTATCTGTGTTTATTTATCTTAATGGGTTTTTTTCTTTCTGTCTCTTATTGTCCGACTTCTACCCTTGCTGTCTCTGTCCTTCGTCCGTTCTACTCTCTCTCTCTCTCTCTCTCTCAGTATGAATGCTTTTCTTTCTCTATCTGTCTGCCTGTCTAATCACTTCTATTTATCTATCTGTCTAATCGCCTCTCCCTATCTGTTTGTCCATCTGTCTGTCTATCTGGTGTTCTCTCTTTGTTTAACTATCTGTCTGATTGCTCCTCTGCCTGCCTATCTGTCGGTCTGTCTGTTGGCCATTTTTCTATTCCTTTCACTGATTATTCTTTTTTTATCTTTCTACTCTCGTCTCCGTATACTTGACCTCTATCTCCCTATTCTATGTCTTCGTATCTCGTTCTACACCTGCTGCAAGACGACTTAAAGTAAACAACATCTCCATTAAACTCATAATAAAATAAGAAGGCTTTTGTTTATAATCGTCGCCGTGTATGTTATATTTTTCACTGTATTTTTTTTTCGTCATCATTTGCTCTGAGCCCCTACCTTCCATCTTTCCCTCCTTGCCCTTTCCAGTTCATTCCACCTCCCCTTTCTTACTCCTTCCCTTCCCTTCCCCTCCCCTGCTACTCCCCCCATTTTCTTCCCTGCCCCACACCCATTCCTGCACCACACGCATTCCTAGCCCATTACCCCAAATCAACCCCCCCAACCCCATCCTCACCCCCACCACCCCACCATAACCTTTCAAAGCAAGCGCTAACGATATGTTAATTACAAGCTTTAAAATAAATAACTCATAGTTTTCCGGAATATATAAAGCAATAATGAGACCTTAAACATAACACCTTGTTGCTTTAGATCCCCTTTGATAATTTCTTAAGATTATTTTCGTTGTTGTTGTTTCGAGGCTAAATGTTCAGTACAGTTGGATGTAAAAAAAAATGCTTAGTATTGTGGTGTTTGGTCTCTAGCGACGTCTTGTTTGACTGTCTGCGACGAACCACCGTGATGACAGATTCTCTCCTCCTCTTTCTTATATAAGTGCAGGGTAAAGCTTAATCAACCCGAATGAAAATATACCAAGAAATTACTTAAAACAAGGCGTGTGGCCCCAACCTGCGTGTAAACACCTGGAGATTTCAACTCGGCCACACATAACTATCCACGTTTTTCTCTTTTATTGTTTTTTCTCGTCTGCTTAAACAAGATTTAGCGCTGGCTCCGACTGCCATTTGTCTTAGCACTTTGTTCATTCTGGTGAAGTAATTGTTTTGCCATCATCACCAATTGTGTGCGTAGGTCCGCTTAAATCATCCTGGGCTTTGTTCGTCGCTGCCACTTGAGAGTTTCGACACAGGGAATGAACTCACATGAATGGCGGCTCTAGTGGAGTTGTGGCGAGGTTCTCTTGTGTCGGGGAACTGTAGAAAAGGCCAGACCTGAGCGATGAATCATGGTAAGAAAAAAGAAGAAAAAGAAGAAGAACCGACCTCCAGGATAAACGGCATTACAGAAATACAACAATGGTCGGCGTAAATCACAGGTGAATGGAGGAGCATATGTTAATTTATAGCTTCTGTTGAACGTTGGCATTTATGGATAGACCCACATTACTATGAGGTATTATATTTACCACCAAAGATACATAGGCAAGGCTGAAATAACTCCTCTATGTATGCCCGTGTACTTCAATATTTCCAATACAAAGTGAGACCAGGTAAGTGTTTGTCTTGAGAAACTTACCAAGAGACGTAATTAATAACACTTCTTTTACCACATGACAGTGCAAAGAGTTCACCTAAGATTTGTTTATGTTGAGAATTATAAACAAACATATATTTAGTTTACTGTAATTGTCAGCGTAGTAGTGATGATATATTGGTCAGTGTGATGTTGTTAGTGTGAAGTGGTTGGTATAGGTTTTGTAGTGTGTGTGTGTGTGTGTGTGTGTATTTGAGTGCTCATAAGTGTGCACAGATTCCCACACAGAACTTCCTCCCCCCCGCCACACACACACGTTCTCATACACACACACACACACACACACGCACACGCTCTCACACACACACTCTCACACACACATATCTACACACACACTCTCTCCCTCCCACTACAAAACTCACGGTCTCCCACAACACACTCGTTCCCTCCCACAACACACTCGCTCCCTTCCACAACATACTCTCTCCCTCCCACAACACACTCGCTCCCTCCCACAACACACTCGCTCCCTCCCACATCACACTCGCTCCCTTCCACAACATACTCTCTCCCTCCCACAACACACTCCTCCCCCCCCTCACTTCCCCTCTCTCCCCCCACCACCTCCTACCCCACCCTCCCCTCCCTCCACGTTCCCCTTCTCCTCACCCCTAATCTCTCACTAGAACTAAAGAGCAAAATTTATATAAAGGTAAGAGAAACTAATTAACCACTGAAATTGATATAAAGTTAAATATAAATAAAGAATAATGAAGTACAAGTTAAAAACCACAGGTATATAACAAGAAATGAAAAATTCAAATAAATAATTATAAAGTGAAACGAGAGAGGAAATAAAATGTTAATAAAACACTGAAATGTTAATAATTAATCAGATAAAAAGTTAGCAAACACAATTAAACATAAATAATAATATATTCGATTTAACAGAGAAGCCAAATTCACTTAACACACTCGCATGTTTATATAATCTATGGGGGGGGCAAACATCAAGGTACTTTCCATAAACATTATAGTTTCGTAAATACAATTCATAAGTTTTGGATAGATAATTATACATACGTCAACATATTAGATAAAAACGTATATCAATTGACGTGTGGTAGCAGGTTAATTTGACGTACAATAACCTAACGTGACAAGTTATGTATCTTAGTGTGTGATAATGTTACAGCTGAAGCGGGAATATCGGTGAAATTACCTCGAGTAGAAAAATATTCCAATGAGAATATCGGATTTTGGTGACAACATGAGATAAATTTTATTAATGTAATATTCCTGATAATGTCGACACAGTACATAACAAGTCAAAGTGAATTACAGAATATTACCAACAATACAGAATTACAATGGGAAAGTAGATTTAAAATAACATCAATGGAATAAAGTGAACAGGTAAATATTACGATAAATGCCAGAACAAACAAAGCCACAAAAAAGTGACTGAGGGGGAAATATTTCGAGAGAAGGCAAATGGTAAATACATGAAACCCA
Source organism: Homarus americanus (assembly GCF_018991925.1). Lineage (NCBI taxonomy): Eukaryota > Metazoa > Arthropoda > Malacostraca > Decapoda > Nephropidae > Homarus > Homarus americanus. The sequence continues at coordinate 5,515 of NW_024731289.1, read as the reverse complement.
AATAAAATATACATGGAAAATATTCATATGAAAAATATATTTAAATTTTTTCAAATCAAATATAAACATAAGGCAATTTTTCGCAATAGGTAAAACGCGTTGGATTTTTTTTTGGACGTGAGAGAGAGAGAGAGAGAGAGAGAGAGAGAGTGTGTGTGCGCGCGCGTGTTTGTTTCGTAGGCTAACGAACCAACAACTGACGCACACAATTACATATATGAAATAATAATAATAATAATAATAATAATAATAATAATATTAATAATAATAGTAATAATAAAAACATTCTACATTCTCCCCCCCAAAAAAAACACATGTTATCAAATAGGTGCGATATTTTTTTTGTTTTGTTGGGGGGACATTTGTTAGTTTATGATTCCCGAGGCTTTATGGTCACTACACTGGTTCAGAGCATGATTGTGTTAGTGAGACAACTTGATAAATAATGCTAGGGGGGGGAGACGGGTAGGTGAGGGTGAGGAGAAAGGTTGGGAGTTAAGAGGGAGAGTGAGGGGGAGATTAATGAGTATGAGGGGGAAGAGAGGGGTGGGAGGGGTAAGGGTGAGGGGAAGGAAGGGTGGGCGAGGAAGGGGCGTAAGATGGAACTAAGAAAGAGGAAGGAGAGGAGGCAAGGCGGAGAGAGTGAAGGGGATGGAAGGAGTGAGGTGGAGGGTTAGAGACGGCGAGGGAGGGGGACGGAGGAGGAAGGGAGAGTGAGAGAGGAAGGAGGAAAGGAGAGAGACGGGAGGGAGGAGAGGGACGGGAGGGAGGAGAGAGACGGGAGGGAGGAGAGGGACGGGAGGAAGGAGAGGGGAGGGACGGGAGGGAGGAGAGAGGGGAGGGAGGGAGAGAGACGGGAGGGAGGGAGAGGGGAGACGGGAGGAGGAGGGACAGGAGGGAGGAGAGGGACGGGAGGGAGGAGAGGACGGGAGGAGGAGAGAGAGGGGGGGAGAGAGAGACGGGAGGAGGAGAGAGACGGGAGGGAGGGAGAGACGGGAGGGAGGAGAGGGACGGGGGAGGGAGGGAGGGGGAGGGAGAGGGAGGAGAGGGACGGGAGGGAGGAGAGGGACGGGAGGGAGGAGAGGGACGGGAGGGAGGAGAGGGACGGGAGGGAGGAGAGGGGAGGGGAAGAGAGAGGGAGGGGAGGGGAGGGGAGGGAGATGAATAAAAAATAAACGGGTAGGGAGAGGTATAAAAGGGTGGATGAAGAAGGGGTGTGAGAGGAAAGGTGGAGAAGGGGTGAGTGAGTTTGGGATGGAAAGAAGAGAGATAGGGAGGAAAATAAGGGGAGAGAACGAGAGAGAAAGGAAGTAAGGGAAGGGAGTGAGAAAGTGACAGGAAGAACGGTGAGGGGAGAGAGAGAGAGAGAGAGAGAGAGAGAGAGAGAGAGAGAGATCATAGCAAAGAAAAATAGAGCACTATAGCTATGCCCTAAGACACTATAGCTATGCCATAAAACCCTGCAGTTATGCCCTAAATCACTATAATTATACCTTATAATACTACAGTTTCCACGGCCGCATCAGCATTATAGGGTCGGGTCACACAAACAGCGTCGTGTCGTATTTGTTGTGAACCAGATGATTTTTTCTAACTAACTGGGATTAAAGTTGATGCTTTTAGTTTAACTTTCCAAGATTGAAAAAAAGGATTTACCCTAATTCTCCATGTGTTTATAGAGATAAATACAGGTTTACATTAATATCTGTGTTGGTGTAGAGATAATAGTTTCCAGTGTGATTACTCCGATAAATAAAAATTACAACGAGTCAGTGTAGTCCTCAAGGTAAATATTTTATTCTACTATAATAATGTATAATTAACGATATAAAAACCAGTTGTATAATATCTCTCTGTATATTTACGGGAAATATATAAGTTCTACAAACCTTATTTCTATGTATTTATTGAAACTAAAACCAAAATTAATGTCCAATTGAATTTATCAAAGAAAAAATCAAACATTGTATTACTTCTCTATCTTTTTTCATAATAAATATCTGGTTAACTGTTCCTATGTATTCATTTAGATAAAGATAATTTATATTTAACTTGTGTATTAATCGAGATAGAACAGCTTCACACTAAATCTATATATTTATAGAGAAACGAACTTATTACTGAGAATTTCGTACATAATGGCCTACATATCGTTACGCTTTTCTCAATATAGTAAAGATATATATTGCCAATATTATGACGCGTTATCCTGGTAATATTAATAATAGTACCAGTATTTAATAATGGCTTATAATTATTGATAATAAATGATACTGATACATAACAATAATAATAATAATAATAATAATAATAATAATAATAATGAAAAGGGTTCAGGACAATGAAGGGTAAGAGTTGAGGGCGAGGAGGGAGGGGTAAGGGCAAAGGGTAAGGGTTCTATTCTAAGGTTCTATTACTCAATGAGAAAAAAAGACTAACGCACAAGATAAATTCCCACCTCTAAACGTCAAGTAAAAAAATAAATAAATTGAAAAAAAAACCCTCAAAGTTCAAACGCCAATCAGAAGGTCCTCCCACTCTAACATATTTTGTTTTATACTTCACTTTTTTTCCTGTGTACCTGTGTCTCCCTTCCTATACCTTGAAACGTTCTCAGGAAAGATGATGTTCACCGCAGTAAACAAATGGTTCCCCTGAATGAGTTAGCTGGGAGGAGGCGAGACAACCTTTGGGCTGGTAAGAGAACGTTGTTGTGTGTGAATCAGGGAAGCCAGGCAGTGAACTGACTAGGAAGGCAAAAAAAAAAATGCCAAGACAGTGATATTTAGGATCTTTGGTTAAGATTAATATTAATTCCTTGTGAAATTTATTAGAAGTTAAATTAGCAATTCATATACATATAAGAAAAAATATAATAGTAGAATAGTATTTGATGTTGCGTAATACAGCTACTTTAGTGCACAAACTCTTTAATCCACAAAACAAACCTGTAACAAAAAAACACAACTCCCCAATATACAAATCCGACAGAAAATAATCGGAACTATCTATGGACAGGTAAAGCGACAGGTAGCTCAGACAAACAGGTGAGACGGCACACAGCTCAGACAGACAGATGAGACGGCACACAGCTCAGAGAGACAGGTGAGACGGCACACAGCTCACACAGACAGGTGAGACGGCACACAGCTCACACAGACAGGTGAGACGGCACACAGCTCAGACAGACAGGTGAGACGGCACACAGCTCAGACAGACATTAATGCTAATTTTGGACACACGTTCTATATATTCTGTGGTCACTTGCCTCGATGTGTCAGTCTTGTTTTCACTCAGGCATTCCATTGTCCTCCGTGTTCTTATTACTGCACTTCACCGTACTACCCAGCCAGTGTGTCTCAACTCAGAGGTGTGGGACTGTGGTAAAAATTTCTTAAACTTACTGAAGGAATTAATAGATTTCGGCATGATATAAAAATGAAGAAGAAGAAGAAGAAGAAGAAGAATTATGCAAGTGTTTGTTTAATTTGAGAATCAGCAGTGGATAATTAAGAACAAGAATATTTGAATTGAAAGGGAATGCAAGAAAACAGAATGGAGCGAGGTGGATTAGTAGTGAAACGTGGGTGGCAAACACCGTAGACTTTTCCACATTTACCCACCACACTTGTTGATCCATTAAGATGATTTACTGTCTCAGTATCATTCTTACGTGTACCGCAACTTACCGTATATCTCCCTAAAAGTCAAATAAGTTTTATCATAACTTTCTTTATTTGCTTCATAATAAATAATACGTGAAGAAAAATTTATGCAAATATTGGAAATACATTAATCTTGCCTAATAACTCATTATGTAGCCCTCGAGTATTACATCAACTTTGATTAAAAATCGGATTATCCTCTTAATAGAGTTAAGACTTGAGTTAAGACTTGACGATGAAGGTGTTAATTTGTCGTACTCAAGAGGATTAAGGTATCATACTCACAGGTGGTAATTCACTGAACGTAAGCGGTTGTCATCTTACACAAGGGGTTAAAATCCACAAGTCCGTGAAATATTCACAAGTATTCTATGACGCATGATGTTATACTACTACTACTACTACTACTACTGCTACTACTACTACTACTACTACTACTACTACTACTACTAATAATAATAATAATAATAATAATAAAAGTAAATGCATAAATGAAGTGGATGAGTCAACAGAGAAATTTTTTTTCAGAAAGACAAATATTACTTTTTCGTACCTCGTATAGGAAAAATATCTTAACATCTTGCTACGAGGAGTGAGGGGAAAAAACTCAGGCAGAAAAGACATATGAACCTAGTACCGACCAACACACTCGTCTATATAACTTAGCCTCAGTAAGCTTCTCTCTGGCGTCTCATCTCCTGACCTGACTTTTAATCCTACTACATTCTGACACTTAAACTTATAAATTCCTCCAAGGACCACAAATAAACTTAAAAGCCTGTAGCCTCAAGCGTCATTAGCGGGGGGGGGGGTGCGTCAAGTACACCCTACCAACATCGTATAAGACGCAGCAAGCTCATCTCTCTTGTTGACTCCCTGGCGAGTCGTCTTCACCAAGCGTCTTTAAAGTTATCTACCGACATATCTTGGAGAATCCTAAACTTCATACGATCTCTTATAGCGTGTTTCCTCCTCCCCCCCCCCTCCCCACCCACCCCACACACACCCCCCATCCCGTGTCCTCCTCCTCCTCCCCCCACACACACCCCATCCCCCACCTATGATATTAAGTGCGCAGTATACGAAAAGTTCTATTTGTGTGTCTTGTGAATAATTATAGTCTGGGTAAGCAATTTCTTGAGGTGGTTCAGGACGTGATATTTATGAATTCTGCTTTTTGTGTGAGTGTGTGTGTCATGAAACTCTGTCGCTGCTTAGTCTAGCTTAAGATGCATCTGCATTGGCAACAGATGTACTGCGCACTCTGTCAGGCACCAGCAACAAAATGACAAAAATAATGTTGTAGTGTTAAAATCATTCAATTCGTTGATGGTGTCACTGCCTATAACTTAAACTTAACAAATGAATGTATTGACGCCTTTGGTATTACGGTTTAACTTAATCAGTACGATGAGCTAATCCCTTGAGTACGATGACCCAATCCCTCGACTACGAAGACTCAATACCGTGAGTAAGATGATTTACACTCTTCTTTTATTTAACCTACTGAAGGAATTCTTGCTTTTGTTATATTCGCTATGTTCAATCGAATTTTTATATTTCAGCACGATATAAAAAAAGAAGTATTAATATGTGAGTGTCTGTCAGTTTGAGAATCAGCGGCACATAGACAAGAATATTTGAATTGAAAGGAAGTACAAGAAACCAGAATTAAACGAGGAGGTTTAGTAGTGAAACGTGGGTAACGAATACCGTAGACTTTCTTAACTTTACCCACTACTGTTGATCCATTAAGATGGATATACTTCTCTCTACCATTCTCACGTGTCCCACAACTAGTATATCGTTAATAAAAAAATAAAGTAAATAAGTTTCCAGTATCTCCACTA
>NW_024731288.1:0-25243 GCF_018991925.1 Homarus americanus | reverse complement strand
TGAGTGTGCTTCGTTCGGTGCGTATTGTCTCCTAGTCACAGCTCTGACCACCGCTCTTACAACACTCTAGTCACATCTCACCACCATTCGCCTACAACTCTCCCAGTCAAATCTCTGACCACCACTTACCTACAGCACTCTTAGTCACAGTTCTCACCACCACTCGCCTGCTTACTCCCAGTCACAGCTCTGGCCACCTCTCGCCAGCTGCACTCCTAGTCACAGCTCTCACCACCACACGCCTACAGCATTCCCAGTCACAGCTCTCTCATCACCACACGTGTACAACACTCCCAGTCACGGCTCTCACCACCACTCGCCTACAGCTCTCCCAGTCACGGCTCTCTACCACCACTCGCCTACAAACTCTAGTCACAGCTCTCACCACCACTCGCCTCCACAACACTCCCAGTCACACCTCTCACCACCTCTCGCCTACCACACTCCCAGTCACGGCTCTCACCACCACTGCTTACAACACTCATAGTCACAGCTCTCACCACCATTCGCCTACAACTCTCCCAGTCCGTCTCTCAGCCCACCACTTGCCTACAACACTCTTAGTCAGGTTCTCTCCTCACTGCTTACTCCCAGTCACAGCTCTGACAACCTCTCGCCTCTGGCTGCTCCTAGTCACAGCTCTCACCACGCCTACAGCATTCCGGTCGCTCTCGCTACCACATCCTCTTACTCCCAGTCGCTCTCACCACCACTAGCCTCAGCACTGCCAGTCACATGCCACTCGCCTACAAACTCTGGTCACACTCTCCCACCCACTCTGCCTACTACCTCCCAGTCATTGTCTCACCACCACTCGCCTACAACACTCCTAGTCACAGCTCTCGCCTCTTTCTGCCTACTCCAGTCACGGCTCTCACCACCACTCGCCTTCGTTGCTCCTAGTCAGCTCCTCACCACTCGCCTTCCTCCCCAGCTTTCACCACCACTCGCCTACAACAATCTCAGTCACTGCTCTTGCCACTCGCCTACTACACTCACAGTCACAGCTCTCACCACTATTCGCCAACAAAACCTCAGTACACTCTGACCACCACTCACCTGCACTCCCCACTTTCTCACCACCACTCGCCTACAACACTGTTAATCAGACCTTTCACCACCACCTGCCCTACAACTCTCTAGTGCTCTCAACCACTGCGCCTACTCCAGTCCAGCTCTAACCACTACTTCACTGCAGTCCAGCTCTACCACCACACCTACAGCATTCAAGTCACAGCTCTCACTACCACACGTGTACAACACTCCCAGTCACATCTCACCACCACTCGCCTACAACCTCCCAGTCACAGCTCACCTCCTCTCGCCTACAAAACTCCCAGTGCAGCTCTCACCCACCACTCGCCTACAGCACTCCCAGTCACATCTTCTGACCACCACTCGCCTACAACTCTCCCAGTCACATCTCTGACCACCACTCGCCTAGCACTCCCAGTCACAGCTCTAACCACACTGCCTACAACACTCCCATTACACTCTCACCCACGTCACCTACATCACTCCCAGTTGGCTCTCCCCACTCGCCTACTACACTCACAGTCACAGCTCTCACCACTCTGTCAACAACTCTCATCCAGCTCTCACCACCACTCACTGCTGCTCCTGGTCTGGCTCTCACCACCACTCGCCTGCAACACTCTTGGTCACAGTTCTCACCACACTCGCCTACAACTCCCAGTCACATCTCTGCAGCCACCACTCGCTTACAGCACTCCCAGTCACGCCTTCACCACCACTGCGCCTACAACACTCTCAGTGCAGCTCTCGCACACGCCTACAACACTCCCAGTCACAGCTCCACAACCACTCGCACAACCTCCCAGTCACAGCTCTCACCACCACTCGTCTGCGACTCCCAGTCACAGCTCTCCACCACTCGCCTACACTCCTGGTCACAGCTCTCACCACACTCGCCTCTGTCCCAGTCACGCTCTCACACTCGTCTCAGCACTCTTGGTCCCATTTCTCACCACCTCGCCACAACACTCTTAGTCACAGCTCTACCTGTCACAGCTCGCCTGCCACTCCCAGTCACGCTCACCACCACTGCCTTCAGTACTCCCAGTCACAGCTCTCACCACCACTCGCCTTCAACACTCCCAGTCTCGCTTTCACCACCACTCGCCTACAACAATCTCAGTCACTGCTACCGCCACTCGCCTACTACACTCACAGTCACAGCTCTCACCACTACTCGCCAACAAAACTCTCAGTCACAGCTCTGACCACCACTCACCTCTGCTCTTCTAGTCACAGCTCTCACCACCACTCACCTACAACACTGTCAGTCAGACCTCTCACCACCACTCTTCCCAGCTCTCCTAGTCACTGCTCTCACACACTCGCCTACAGCACTCCCCAGTCACAGCTCTAACCACCACTCGCCTACAAAACTCCCAGTCACACCTCTCACCACCACTCGCCTGCTCCCAGGCAGCTCTCACACACCACACGCCTACAGCATTCCAAGTCACAGCTCTCACTACCACGTGTCCTGCCTCCCAGTAACGGCTCTCACCACCACTCCTTCTGCTTACTCCCAGTCTGGCTCTCACCACCTCTCGCCTACAGCTCCCAGTGCAGCTCTCACCACCACTCGCCTACAGCACTCCCAGTCACATCTCCTGCACCACTCATGCTAGCTCTCCCAGTCACATCTCCTGACCACCACTCGCCTACAGCACTCCCAGTCACGCTCTCAGCCACCAGTCGCCTACAACACTCCCATTCACAGCTCTCACCACCACTCCCTGCCTCCCAGTCACAGCTCTCACCACCACTCCTTTACTACACTCACAGTCACAGCTCTCACCACTGCTGCGTACAAAACTCTCAGTCCTGGCTCAGCCACCACTCACCAGCCTCTAGTCACAGCTCTCACCAGCACTCGCCTACAACACTCCCATCACAGCTCTCACCACCACTCTGCCTACAACTCCTGGTCCAGCTCTCACCACCACTCGCCTACGCACTCCCAGTCACATCTCTCGACCACCGCACTGCAACTCTCCCAGTCACATCTCTGACCACACTCGCCTACAGCACTGCATGCAGCTCTACCACCACTCGCCTGCCCCTCCCATTCTGGCTCTCACCACCACTCTGCTACGCTCCCAGTCGCTCTCACCACCACCGCCTACTGCATTCCCAGTCACAGCTCTCACTACCACACGTGCCTCCCAGTCACGCTATCCCACCACTCCGCCTACACTTCCCAGTCTGGCTCTCACCACCTCTCGCCTCTAACACTCCCAGTCGCAGCTCTCACCACCACTCGCCTACAGCATCCCAGTCACAGCTCTCACCACCTCCGCCTGTGGTCAGTGGTCACTGCTTCTCACCCCTCTCGCCTCACAACCTCCTGGTCTGGCTGTCAACACCTCCTCGCCTGCTTGCGCCCAGTCTTGCTCTCACTACCACCATACAACTCTCCAGTGTGTCTCTGATTTCATGCCTAACTCCCAGTCAGCTTTCACCACCACTCGCCTCTGTTTGTTTTTAAAACTCCCAGTCACAGTCTCTCACCACTCTCCTTCTGACTCCCAGTCTGGCTCTCACACACTCGCTACAATATTCTTAGTCTGCTCTCGCCAGCACTACGTGGCCTCCAGTCACGGCCTCACCTCACTCGCTTCCTTTCACTCAGTCACGGTCTCTCTGCACCTCTCAAAACTCCTAGTCGCTAGCCACCGCCTGTACTCGTCCTGGTACAGCTCTCCCAGTGCTTTCTGTTGCTCACTCACGCTCTCGCTCTGCCTGACTCAGTCTGTCTCTCCCTGCCTACTCGCCTTCAAACTTTCAGTCTTTCTTTCTCGCCACTTTCTTGCTCTTGGTCTGGCTCTCAGGCCACGGCTCTCTGGCCTCTGGTCCATCTCTCACCCATTCCTTCTTATCTCCCAGTCCCATCTCCCGCACTTGCCCTAGAGCTCTCTTAGTCACAGCTCTCACCAGCAATGTGCTTAGCTGCTCCAGTGCTGTCTCACCACTCGCCTGCAACAATCCCTGTTGCTGCTCTCCTGCCTGTTGCTTTACAACACTCTGGTACTCCCAGCTCTCACCAGCACTCGTCCACAACACTTTTTGTCTACTCTTACCAGCACTTTGCTAGCCAGTCACAGCTCTCTCCACAATCGCCTTTGCTCCGTCTACAGGTGCTCACCTGCTCTTTTGCTCCTGGTCAGTCTCTACTTTCAACAAGTCCAGTCTTGCTCTGCACTGCTTGCCTACTGCTCCTGTTACAGCTCTCCTGCTCAGCTCGAAACTCTCTGTTCTGCTCTGACCACTGCACTACAGCATTCCCAGTCTGGCTCTACCTGTCGCCTTCTAACCTCTAGTCACAGCTCTCCACACTCGCCTGGGCTTGCTCCCAGTCACAGCTCTCACACACTGGCATAGCTCTACAGTCATCTCTGATCTGATCGCCTGGTAATCCAGTCACAGATCTCACTCTCTTCTCTGGCTCCCAGTCTGGCTCTCAGCACTCGCCAACGCTCAGTCACGGCTGTCACCACGACTCGCAGGTTTCCAGATTCTGGTCTCCTTCACGTGTGACTCTCAGTCCGCTCTTACCACTCTTTGGCCTGCATCACGGTTTGCATCGTCGCTTTAGTCACCTTGCTCATAACCATGCTTTAACTCTCAGTCACAGCTCTCACCCTCGCCTACCTCTGGTCTGTCTCTACCTGCTTCTCTGCTTGCTCTAGTCGCATAATCTTCTAGTCACCCTGTCTCTGAGTCACGCTCTCTGTGCTCCTGGCTCTCACCACCACTGCTTCTGTGCTCCAGTCTGGCTCTGATCACCACTCGCTTACAGCTCCCAGTCTGGCTCTTACCACTCGCCTGCCTCCAGTCGTGTCTCTGCCACTCCTTACAACAGTAGTCACAGCTCTCACCACTCTGCCTCCCCAGTCAGCTCTCCCACCATTTACTTTGCCTCCTGGTCTGACTGTTACCTCTCCCTTGCTCCTGTCTGGCCTCCCAGTGGTTTGCTCTTTCACAGGTCTCGCCTTGCTCCTTAGTCACGGCTTTCACGACTGCTTACAGTGCCTCTTAGTGCTTTCGTCACGCTCTGCGCCTGTTTACTCATAATTCTGGCTTTCTCTTCCTTTCTGTCTTGCTCTGCCTCTGCTTCTCCGTCACGTCGACTGTCGCCAACACTCTCCAGTCGCTCCAGCCACCTCCGCTACAGCACTCCTAGTCTGGCTCTCAGCACCACTGCTGCCTACAGTTTGTGTTACCTCTATGGTCCCCAGCTCTCACCACCTCCTTCTGCTCTTAGTCTCTTTTCTGCTTCGCCTGGCTTTTCAGTCGCTCTACAGCCGTGCCTCAGTATGGCTCTGCACGCCTGGCACTTCCCAGTCACAGCCCTCACCACCACTCGCCTACAACAATCCAGTCTGCTCTCCTGACACTCTCCTGCTCTGGTCACAGCTCTTCCTACCACCTCTCGCCTGCTTTCCCAGTCGTTGCTCTCCCACCCTCGCTTTCAACACTCCTGGTCACAGCTCTCACCACCACTCTTACAACACTCTTAGTCACATCTCTCACCACCATTCGTCTACTCTCCCAGTCCGTCTCTGGCCATCACTTTCAGGCTCTCTTAGTCACAGTTCTCACCTTGCCTCGCCTGCCTCCCAGTCTGGCTCTCACCACCTCTTTGCTGCTGTCTCCTAGTCTTGCTCTCACCCACCACTGCCTACAGCACTCCCAGTCTGGCTCTTTCACCACTGCCTGGCTCTCCCAGTGTGTCTCCCAGTCACCACTCGCCTCGCACTCCCAGTCACAGCTCTCACCACCACTCGCCTCCAAACTCCCAGTCCAGCTCTCACCTGCTCGCCTGCAGTGCAGCTCTCACCACCACACGCACATTCCAGGTCTGGCTCTCCAGCTGCTGTGTTCTGCTTGCTCAGTCTGGCTCTCACCACCACTCGCCTGCTTTGCCAGTCACGGCTCTCACTCGCCTACACTCCTGGTCACAGCTCTCACCACCACTCGCCTACAACCTCCCAGTCCTCCACCCCCTCTACTTCACCACTCCCAGTCCTGTCTCACCACCTTTCGCCTACAACACTCATAGTCACAGCTCTCCTACCTCGCCTACCTCTTAGTCTTGGCTCTGCCGCCGCCTGCCTCCCCGAGTCACAGCTCACAACCACTCGCTTGCTGCTCCCAGTCACAGCTCTCATCACCCTTGCCTACAAGACTCCCAGTCACAGCTTCTCACCACCACTCGCCTACAACACTTTTAGTCACAGCTCTCAGCTTGCTTTTCTGCCTCTCCAGTCACAGCTCTCACCACCAGTCGCCTACAACACTCAGTGCAGCTCTCACCACTCGCCTACAACACTCCCAGTTTCGTCTCCACCACTGACTTGCAACAATCCCAGTCACAGCTCTCACTACCGCGCCTGCTACACTCGTCAGTCACAGGTGCTCACCACACTCTTCAACAAAACTCACAGTCACAGCTTGATCACCACTCACCTGCAACTCTAGTCACGCTCTCACCACCACTGCTTACATCACTCTAGTCACGCTTTCACCACCACTGCTTCTGGCACTCCAGTCACAGCCTGACGACCACCACTCGCCTAACTCTCTAGTCTCTCTGACCACCACTCCTTTAGCACTCCCAGTCCGCCTTTCACCACTCTCTGCTTACTCAGTCTGGCTCTCACCACCACTCGTCTTGCCTCCCATCCCACCCAGCCTCACCACCACTCCTTCAACAATCCCAGTCACTGCTCTCAACACATTCTTCTGCTTGCTCTAGTCACAGCTGTTTTCTCGCCTCTACCTCCCAGTCGTTTCTCTACCACCACTCGCCTCCAACTCTCCACAGTCACAGCTCTCACCACCACTCCTTACAACACTTTAGTCACAGCTCTCCTGGGCACTTCGCCTTTAGCCTCCAGTCGTTGCTCTCACCACTCGCCTGCTTCACTTCCAGTCACAGCTCTCACCACCACTCTGCAACCTCCCCAGTCTAGTCTCACCACCTTTCTGCCTCTGTCACAGCTCTCACCCACCTTCGCCTACAACCTGCCACCTCTCACACCTCTCGCCACCACTCCTGGCAGCTCTCACCTCACCTCACACCTAGTCCTTTCTCACAGCTCGTGCAATGCTCTTAGTCTAGCTCTCACCTTTCGCCTATAACACTCCCATTCACAGCTCTCTGCCACTCGCCTACTATTCTCTCGTCAAGCTCTCACCACCACTCGCCAACAACACTCTCAGTAACAGCTCCTGACCAACACTAGCATGCCTCCTCGTCCAGCTTCTGATACCACTCATTACAACCTCCCAGTCACATCTCTTACCACTCTTGCCACAACTCTCCCAGTCATCTCTGTGCCACACCCCACTTCTGCTCCTTGTCACAGCTCTCACACCACTCGCCTACAACCTCCCAGTCACAGCTCTCATCACCACTTCGCCTACAACCTCCCAGTCCAGCTCTCACACCACTCGCCTGCAGCATTCCAGATCACAGCTCTCAACACCTCAAGCCTACAACCTCCCAGTACGGCTCTCACCACTCGCCTGCAACACTGCCTTAGCTTGGCTCTCACCACCATCGCCTACAAACTCCCAGTCACATCTCATCACCACCACTCACTTCTGCTCCCAGTCACAGCTCTCCCACCACTCGCCTGCCTCCCAGTCAGTCTCACCAACACTCATGCTTGGCTCCCAGTCACGTCTCTGCACCCGCCTTCAACCTCCCAGTCAGGCTCCTCACCTGTCGTCCACAGCCTCCCAGTCTGGCTCTCAGCCACTGCGCCTACAACACTCCCAGTCTCAGCTCTCACCACCTGGCTTACAGCAATCCCAGTCACAGCTCTCCTCCACGCTTACAGCAATCCCAGTCTGGCGCTCACCACCATGCCAGCAACTCTCAGTCACGCTCTGACCACCACTCACCTGCCTCCTGGTCACAGCTCTCACCACTCGCCTACACACTGTCAGTCAGGCCTCTCCACCACCACTCTTCCACTCTCTGGTCACAGCTCTCCTGCCTTAACATTCCCAGTCCTTTCTCACCACTCGCCTGCAAACTCCCAGTCTGCTCTCACCACCACTCGCCTACGCTTTCCCAGTCACAGCTCTCCACCACTCCTACAGCTCTCTGAGTCACATCTCTGACCACCACTGCGCTTACCTTTTCACAGTCTGGCGCTCACCACCACTGCGCCTACAACACTCTCAGTCACAGCTCACCACCACTCGCCTACAACACTCCCAGTCTGGCTCTCACCACCCCTCCTTCTACAATTCAGTCGCTCTCACCACCACTCTCTGCATTCCTCTGGTCACAGCTCTCACCCACCACTCCAACACTCCTGAGTCGACTCACCACCACTCGCCTCGGCCTCCCAGTGCAGCTCTCACCACCACTCGCCTGCTCTGGTCACATCTCTGACCACCACTGCTTGCTTCTCCATTCTCCACTTCACCACCACTCGCCTACAACACTCTCAGTCTGCTCTCCACCACCACTGCGTCTCTTCTACTCCCAGTCACAGCCTCACACTCGCCTACAACAATCCCAGTCACTGCTCTCACCACCATTCGCCTCTGCTTGCTCCTAGTCAGGCCTGTTACCTCTCGCCTGCCTCCCAGTCGTTGCTCTCACCACCACTCCTTCCACTCTCTGCCATCTCACCCACCACTCTGCACAACACTCTTAGTCACAGCTCTGCACTTCTTCCCTCAGTCGTTGCTCTCACCACTGCCTACAACACTTCCAATCACAGCTCTCACCACCATCGCCTGCTTGCTCCCAGTCACGAGTCTCACCACTCTTCTGCCACTCCTGGTCACAGCTCTCTCACTGGCTTTCTACAACCTCCCTGTCACACCTCTCACCACCTCTCGCCTACCACTCCCTGGCAGCTCTCACCACCTCGCCTACAACACACCTAGTCACAGCTCTCACATTTCCTTCTACAATCTCTTAGTCACAGCTCACAAGCACTCTTCTCACTCCCCTTCACAGCTCACCACTGCTACTTCTAGTCAGCTCTCACCCACCACTACTTAACAACACTCATGCAGCTCCCAAGCTCTACACTCCCTCGTACCTTCTGGCCACTCCCTTGCCTCCCAGTCACATCTTGCTTCCCAGTCACATCTCCCGACCTGCCTACAGCTCTCCTTGTCCCACCACTCGCCTACTCTCAGTCACAGCTCTCATCACCTGTCCCTCCCCAGTCCCAGCTCTCACCACCACTCGCCTACAGCATTCAAGTCACGCTCTCAACACCTCAAGCCTACAACACTCCCAGTGCAGCTCTCACCACCACTCGTACAGCACTGCCTGTCACGGCTCTCACCAGCCTCACAATGCTCCCAGTCACAGCTCTCACCACCTACTCGCCTACAACACTCCTGGTCACAGCTCTACCACCTCTCGCCTACACTCCCAGTCATTGCTCACCACCACTCGCCTGCAACACGGTCACAGTTCTCCACCACTCACACACATCACTCTTAGTCACAGCTCTCACCACTCCGCCTCTGCTTCTCAGTCACACCTCTCACCACCGCTCTTACAGCACTCCCAATCACAGCTCTCACCACCACTCGCCACTACATTCTAGTCAGGCTCTCACCACCATTTCGCCTACAACAATCCCAGTCACTGCTCTCACCACCATATCACTACACTCCCCAGTCACATCTCACCACTACTCTCCAGCAAACTCCAGTCACAGCTCTGTCCACCTCGCCACAGCGCTCCTAGTCACAGCT
The DNA here is from genome assembly GCF_018991925.1 of Homarus americanus. NCBI lineage: Eukaryota > Metazoa > Arthropoda > Malacostraca > Decapoda > Nephropidae > Homarus > Homarus americanus. Next base: position 15,469 of record NW_024731288.1, on the reverse strand, counting down.
CTGACCAGCCTCATCCAACACTCCTAGTCACGGCTCTCACCACCTCTCGCCCCCACACACTCCTGGTCACATCTCACCACCATTCGCCTACCTCTCCCAGTCACATCTCTGACCCACCACTTCCTCCACAGCACTCTTGTCACAGCTCTCACCAGCATCGCCTACAACACTCAGTTGCAGCTCTCACCACCTCCTCGCCTACAGCACTCCTAGTCACAGCTCTCACCACCACTCGCCTACAGCACTCCCGGTCACGCTCTCACCACCGCTCGTGCCACAGCTCTCAGTCACATCTCTGTCACCACTCGCCTACAACCTCCTAGTCACAGCTCTACAACCAGCCCACAAAATTCCCATCACAGCTCTCACCACCACTCACCTACACGCCCAGTCACACTCACCACCACGCCTACAGCATTCCAAGTCAGGCTCTTACCACACGCTTTACAACACTCCCAGTCGCTCACCACCACTCGCCTGCTGCCAGTCACGGCTCTCACCACCGCTCTGCAAACTCTAGTCACAGTCTCTCACCACCCTCGCCTACAACCTCCCAGTCCCTCTCACCACACCTCTGCCTACCACACTCCCAGTCGCAGCACCACTCATGCCTACCTCCCAGTCAGGCTCTCCTGCCTCGGCTTCAACGCTCCCAGTCACGTCTCACAGCACCCCTGTCCTACCTCCCAGTCACAGCTCTCACCACCAATCGTCTACCTCCCAGTCACAGCTCTCACCACCACTCGCCTACAGCACTCCCAGTCTCAGTTCTCACCACCACTGGCCTCAGCAGTCCCAGTCGCTCTCACTACCACTCACACAGCACTCCCAGTCACAGGCCTCCACCACCTCGCCAACCAAAACTCTCAGTCACAGCTCTGACCACCACTCCCTGCAGCACTCCTAGTCACAGCTCTCACCACCCGCCTACAACACGTCAGTCAGACTCTCACCACCACTCGTCCACAGCTCTCTCAGATGCAGCTCTCACCACCATCACCTGGCATTCCCAGTCACAGCTCTACCACCACTGGCCTACAACTCTCCAGTCACAGCTCTCACCACTGCACAATGCACAGCTCTCAGCCACATCTCTGACCACTGCTAACACAGCACTCCCCGTTCAGGCTTCAACACCACTCGCCTACAACACTCTCAGTCACAGCGCTCACCACCACTCGCCTTAACACACTCTCAGTCACAGCTCTCACCACCACTCTTCCACACCTCCCTGTCACAGCTCTCACCACACTCACACCAACAATCCCAGTCACGCTCTCACCGCACTCGTACAGCACTCACAGTCAAACCTCTCACCACCCCGCCAACAACACTCTCAGTCACACTCCACACTAGCACTGGCATACCGCACTCCTAGTCACAGCTATGACAACCACTCTCTTACACTCCCAGTCACATCTCTGACCACCACACGCCTGCAACTCTCCCAGTCACATCTCTAGCCACCACGCTGCAGCACTCCTAGTCACAGCTCTCACCCATCGCCTACAGCACTCAGTCACAGCTCTCATCACCAATCGCCTACAACACTCCCAGTCACAGCTCTCACCACCCTCCTACAACACACCAGTCACGGCTCTCACCACCACTCGCCTTCAACGCTCCTAGTCACGTCTCTCACCACCACCCGCCTTCAACACTCCCAGTCTCAGCTCACCACCAATCGCCTACAAACTCCCAGTCACAGCTCTCACCACTGTACAACCTCCCAGTCACAGCTCTCACTACCACTCGCCTACCTCCCAGTCACGGCTCTCACCAACACTCGGCTTCCAACGCTCCCAGTCACGTCTCACCAGCACCCGCCTTCAAGCCTCCCAGTCACAGCTCTCACCACCAATCGCCACACAACACTCCAGTCACAGCTCTCACCACCACTCGCCTACCTCCCAGTCTCAGCTCTCACCACCACTGGCTCCTTCAATTCAGTCACAGCTCTCACTGCCACTCGCCCACAGCCATTCAGTCACAGCTCACCACCACTCGCCCAGACTCTCAGTCACAGCTCTGACCACCACTCACCTGCAGCACTCCTAGTCACAGCTCTCACCACCCTCTGCCACAACACTGTCAGTCAGACCTCTCACCACCACTCGCCTACACTCTCTAGTCACAGCTCTCACCACCACTCGCCTACAGCATTCCCAGTCACAGCTCCTCACCAGCACTCGCTTACAACACTCCCAGTCACAGCTCACCACTTCTCGCCAGCAAAACTCTCAGTCTCAGCTCCACCACTCACCTCAGCACTCCCAGTCACAGCTCTCACCACTACTCGCCTACAACACTCCTAGTCACAGCTCTGCACTCGCCTACAGCACTCCAGTCACAGCTCTCACCACCACTCGCCTACCTCTCAAGTCCATCTCTGACCACCACTCTCACAGCACTCCCAGTCTCAGCTGCTCACCACCACTCGCCTACAGCATCTCTCAGTCACAGCTCTCACCACCACTGCCTGCACACTCCCAGTCACGGCTCACCACCCCTCGCCTACCACAATTCAGTGCAGGCTCTGACCACCACTCCTCTAGCACTCCTAGTCACAGCTCTCACCACCACTCGCACAACCTCCTAGTCACAGCTCTCACCACCACTCGCCTCACGGCACTCCCAGTCCAGCTCTCACCACCACTGCTTCAACTCTCTGGGTCACATCTCTGACCACCACTCGCTTACAGCACTCCCATTCACGGCGCTCACCACCACTGCCTCACAGCACTCTCAGTCACAGCTCTCACCCATCGTCTGCCTCCCAGTCACAGCCCTCACCACTCGCACAACAGTCCCTCATGTCACCATTCGCCTACAACACTCCTAGTCACAGCTGTTGCCTCTCGCCTGCACTCCGGTCGTTGCTCACCACCACTCGCCTGCTCCTAGCACAGCTCTCACCACCACTCGCTTACAGCTTACTCTCAGTCACCAGCACTCGCCTGCAACACTCACAGTCGTTGCTCACCTCCACCTACCACAGCACTTCCCACAGCTCTCCACCACTCGCCTACAACCTCCCAGTCGCGTCTCACCACCACTCAACCTAACGCTCCTAGTCACAGCTCACCACAGCTCGCCTACCTCCCTGTCCCCTCACCACCTCTCGCCTACCACCTCCTCAGGCTCCTCTGCCACGCCTACAACTCCCTAGTCACAGCTCTCGACTCGTACAATACTCTTAGTCTGTCTCACCGGCACTGTCTACTTGCTCCCTTCACAGCTCTCTCCGCCACTCGCCTACTATACTCACAGTCAGCTCTCAGCACCACTGTAACAACACTCTCAGTGCAGCTCTGACCAACATTGCCTTGATGACACTTCCATTCATCGTCTCTGCCACTTTCACTCACTTGCCTGCCTCCTTGTCACAGCTCTCACCACCACTCGCCTTCAGCTCTCCCAGTCACAGCTCTCACCACCCGCCTACAACACTCCCAGTCACAGCTCTCCTCACCACTCGCGGTTCCGACAGCTCTCAGGCCTACAACACTCCCAGTGCGGCTCTCACCAACCACTCGCGGCTTGCACATTCTCACCAACAATGCTCCAAGTCACAGCTCTCACCACCAATCGCCTTCAAGCTCCTAGTCACACTCTTACCACCTCTCGCCTACAACCTCCCAGTCGTTGCTCTCACCACCACTCCTAGCGCCCCAGTCACAGTTCACCACTCTGCTTACTCCAGTTCATCTCTTCACCAGCACTCTTTCCACAACACTCCAGTCACACCTCTCACCACCAATCACAGCTCTCACCACCACTCGCCTGCAACATTCCTAGTCCAGGCTCTCTGCACCATTCTTACAACAATTCCAGTCACTGCTCTCACCACCACTCGCTTACTACACTCCCAGTCACAACTCTCACCACTACTCGCCAACAAAACTCCCAGTCACAGCTCTGTCCACCGCTTGCTACAGCACTCCTAGTCACAGCTCTGACCCAGCACTCGCCTACAACACTCCCAGTCTTCAGCTCTCCACCTCCTCGCCTACAACACTCTTGTCACTCTCCACCACCATTCGCCTACAACTCTCTCATCATCTTCTCTGACCACCACTTTCCTACAGCACTCTTAGTCACAGCTCTCACCAGCACTCGTACCAGCACTCCCAGTCACAGCTCTCACCACCTCTCGCCTACAACACTCCTAGTCACAGCTCTCACCTCACTCGCACCACAGCACTCCCAGTCACAGCTCCTCACCACCACTCGCCTACAACTCTCCTAGTCACATCTCTGATCACCACTCGCCTACAGCACTCCCAGTCACAGCTCTCACAGCCACTCGCCCACAAAATTCCCAGTCACAGCTCTCACCACCACTCCTCCACATAGCGGCCAGTCACAGCTCTCACCACCACACGCCTGCAGCATTCCAAGTCAGGCTCTGCTACCACGGTGTACAACACTCCCAGTCACGGCCACCACCACTCGCCTACAGCACTGCAGTCCGGCTCTCACCACCGCTCGTTAAAACTCCTGGTCACAGCTCTCACACCCCTCTTCCACAACACTCCCAGTCACACCTCTCACCACCTCTCGCCTACCACACTCGCAGTCGCTGCTCACCACCACTCGCCTGCCTCTCCTAGTCACTGCTCTCACCACCACTCGCTTACAGCACTCCCAGTCACAGCACTCACCACCATCGCCTACAACACTCTCAGTCACAGCTCTCCACCACTCGCCTACAGCACTTTCGTGCAGCTCTCAGCACCACTCGCCTGCAACCTTTTAGTCCAGCTCTCACCACCACTCCTCCAGCACTCCTAGTCACAGCTCTCACCACCACTGCCTACAGCACTCCCAGTCACAGCTCACCACCGCCTAACATCTCTCAGCCATCTTGCACTACTCTGCACAGCACTCCTAGGTCACGCTCAACACCCCTACAACACTCTCCAGTCACCTCACCTCGCCTGCAACACTCAGTCACAGCTCTCACCACCACTCTCCTGCAACACTCCCAGTCACAGCTCTCACCACCTCTCGCACCAACAATCCCAGTCACCTCAGCCACGCCACTCGCCTAGCACACTCACAGTCAACCTCTCACCACCACTCTCTTACAACACTCCCAGTCACTCTCTAGCCACCACCGCCTACAACTCTCCCAGTCAGCATCTCTGGCCACCACGCACCACAGCACTCCTGGTCACAGCTCTCACCACCACTCCTTCTAACCTCCCATTCACAGCTCTCATCACCACTCGCCTGCCTCCCAGTCACAGCTCTCACCACCACTCGCCTACAACCTCCCAGTCGCTCTCACCACCACTTCAACGCTCTAGTCAGTCTCTACCACCACCCGCCTTCTCTCTCCCAGTCACAGCACTCACCACCAATCGCCTACAAACTCCCAGTCACAGCTCTCCTCACCACTCGCCTGCTTACTCCCAGTCACAGCTCTCCTTACCACTCGCCCTTCAACCTCCCAGTCAGACTCTCTCCAACCTCGCTTCAAGCTTCCCCAGTCACGTCTCTCTGCACCCGCCTTCAGCACTCCCAGTCACAGCTCTCCACCAATCGCCTAACACTCCCAGTCACAGCTCTCACCACCACTCGCCTACAACCTCAGTCTCAGCTCTCACCACCACTGGCTTACAACAATCCCAGTCTGGCTCTCACTACCACTCGCTTGCGCCTCCCAGTCACAGCGCTCACCACCCTGCCAACAAAACTCTCAGTCACAGCTCTGACCACCACTCACCTGCTGCTGCTGGTCACAGCTCTCACCACCACTCGCCTGCTACCTGTCAGTCAGACCTCTCACCACCACTCTTCTAGCTCTCCTGAGTCACAGCTCTCACCACTCGCCTGCTGTATTCCCAGTCACAGCTCTAACCACCACTCGCCACAACACTCCCAGTCACAGCTCTCACCACTACTCGCCAACAAAACTCTCAGTCACAGCTCTGACCACCACTCACCTACAGCACTCCTAGTCACAGCTCTCACCACCACTCGCCTACAACCTCCTAGTCACAGCTCTCACCACCACTCGCCTATGGCACTCCAGTCACAGCTCCTCACCACCTGCCGCCACAACTCTCTGAGTCACATCACTGACCACCATGCTTACAGCACTCCCAGTCTCAGCGCTCACCACCACTCGTACAACACTTCACCACTCGCCTACAACGCCAGTCACAGCCTCACCACCACTCGCCTGGCAGTCCCAGTCACTGCTCACCACTTCGCCTACAACACTCTAGTCCTGGCTGTTGCCACCTCTCGCCTACAACACTCCAAGTCGTTGCTCTCACAACCATCGCCTAACACTCCTAGCCACAGTCTCACCACCCTCTGCAACACTCCTGGTCACAGCTCTTACCACCTCTCGCCTACAACACTCCTGGTGGCTCTCATCACCACTCGCCTACACTCCTAGTCACAGCTCTCACCACCCTTCTTGCCATTCTTGGTAGCTCACCAGCACTCGCCTACATCACTCCCAGTCACACCTCTCACCACTCATTCCTCATCACTCCCAATCACAGCTCTCACCCCCACTCGCCTACAACACTCCCAGGTCACAGTCTCACCACCACTCGCCTGCAACACTCCTGAGTCAGGCTCACCACCACTCTGCCTATAAAAATCCTAGTCACTGCTCTCACAACCACTGCCTACTACACTCCCGGTCACAGCTCTCACCACTGCCATAAAATCCCCAGTCACAGGTCTGACCACCGCGCGCAGCACTCCTAGTCACAGCTCTGACCACTCTCTTACAACCTCCTGGTCCATCTCTAACCACCATTCGCCTACAACTCTCCCAGTCACATCTCTGACCACCACTTGCCTGCTGCCTCTTAGTTACAGCTCTCACTGCAGCACTCGTGCCACAACACTCCCAGTCTCAGCTCTCACGGCCTCGCTTGCCACCTACTGGTCTGGCTCTCACCACCAATCGCCTACTGCACTCCCAGTCACAGCTCTCATCACCACTCGCCTTCAACACTCCCAGTCACATCTCTGATCACCACTCGCCTGCAGCACTCCCAGTCACAGCTCACCACCACTCGCCTGAACTCCCAGTCACAGGTCTCACCACCACTCGCCTACACTGCTCAGTCACAGCTCTCACCACCACTGCGCCTACAGCATTCAGGTCACAGCTCTCCTACCACACGTGTTCAACCTCCCCAGTCACGGCTCTCACCACCACTCGCCCTACGGCACTGCCAGTCACTCTCACCACCACTCGCCTTTACAAAACCCTAGTCACAGCTCACCACCTCGCCTACAGTACACCTCTCACCACTTCGCCACCACTTCCCAGTCGCAGCTCTCACCACGCCTGCAACATCCTAGTCACAGCTCTCACCACCACTCGCTTACAGCACTCCTAGTCTGGCGCTCAACCTGCCTGCCACACTCTCAGTCACTCTCCCACTAGCCTGCAACACTCCAGTCCAGCTCTCAGCACCACTTGCCTGCAACACTCTCCTGCAGCTCTCACCACCACTTCGCCTACTACTTAGTCACAGCTCTCACCACCACTGCCTACCCTCCTAGTCACAGCTCTCACCACCAATCGGCCTCGGCACTCCAGTCTGGCTCTCCACCACTCGCCTGCAACTCTCAGCCACATTCTGACCACTACTGATACAGCACTCGTGTTGTGTTGTTTTTTTTCCAGTTACAGTTTACCACCACTGCCACTAACAATTCAGTCTGCTCTACTGCCACTGCCTACACTGTAGTCAGTTTCACCACCACTGGCAACAACACTCTTCAGTTCAGCTCTGATCAGCTTAGTAGCACTCCTGAGTCACAGCTCTCACCACCACTTTCTACAACACACCTGGTCACAAGTCTCACCACCACACGCCTACAACTCTCCCAGTCACATCTCTGACCACCACTTGCTTACAGCTCTCCTAGTCACAGCTCTCACCCACCATAGACTCCCAGTCACAGCTCTCATGCACTCGCCTACTCTGGTCAGTTTTCACACTGTGCCCACAACATTCCAGTCACGGCTCTCACCACCACTGCCTTCACGCTCCCAGTCACGTCTCACCACCACCCGTTCCTCCCAGTCACAGCTCTCACCACTAATCGCCTATAACACTCCCAGTCTCGCTCTCATTACCACTCATTACAGCATGTCACAGCTCTCACTACCACTGCCCTGCCTCCCAGTCTCGGCTCTCCTGCCTTCGCTCCCAGTCACGTTTCTCTACACCACCGCGCCTTGAACACTCCCAGTTTGGCTCTCACCCCATCGCCTACAGCATCCCAGTCTGGCTCTCACCACCACTCGTTTGCTTGCCAGTCTCAGCTCTCCACCACTGGCTTGCAACAGTCAGTCACACTTCACTGCTTGCTGGCCTCAGGTTACAGTGCTCACCACCACTCGTCCTTGGAATCTCAGTCTGGCTCTGACCACCACTCACCTACAGCACTCTGTGATGTATCTCACCACCACTCCCTACAACACTGTCAGTCAGACCTCTCACCACTCGCCTAGCTATCCTGGTCACAGCTCTCACCACCCACTGCCTACAGCACTCCAGTCACAGCTCTTAACCACCACTTGCCTACAACACTCCCAGTCACAGCTCACCACCACTTCGCCAGCATTCACAGCTCTGACTGCCACTCACCTACAGCACTCTAGTGCAGCTCTCCCACCACTGCTTTCTACACTCCTAGTGCAGCTCTTCACCACTCGCCTGCAGCACTCCAGTCACAGCTCTCACCACCACTCTGGCTACAACTCTCTGGGGTCACATCTGAGTACCACTAGACACAGCTCTCTGTCTGAGCTCACCACTGCCTACAATCTGAGTCTTGCTCTTTGCCTCTCATCCTGCACTCCCAGGTGGTTTGCTCTCGCAGCCTCGCATGGCTCCTAGTCACAGCTCTACCACCACTCTTTTATAACTCTCTTAGTCACAGCTCTCTCCAGCACTCGCCTGACACTCCCAGTCACACCTCTCACCAACAATGCCTACAACACTCCAATCACAGCTCTCTCACACTCGCCTACAACACTCCCAGTCTGAAGTCTCACCTCTCAGCCTCTGCTTTGCTCTGAGTCAGGCTCTGCACCACTCACCTAGCAATCCCAGTTCTCTGTTTCTCACCACAACGCTCGACTACTCAGTCATAACTCTCACCACTGCTCAGCAGGCTCTCTGTGCAGCTCAGACCACCACTCCTCAGCACTCCTAGTCCTGGCTCTCCACCACTGCCTACCACTCTTCTTTTTCACGCTTTCACTAGCCTGTCCCAGTCCGCTCTGCCTCCTTGTGCCTCTCCAGTCATGGCTCTGCACTCGCCACAAAACTCCCAGTCACAGCTCTCACCACCACTTGCTCACTTAACTCCAAGTCATGGCTCTCTACTACGTTTATGGTATTCTAAGTCACAGTTGTTTGTTCCACCGTGTTAGCGTTTGAAGTACGGTCTCCACCTCTATCTTCAGGACATGCCAGATCGGCTCTCACACTCGTTTCACAAAACTCCTGTGTCACAGCTCTCACCCTCGCCTAACACAATTCCAGTCGCATCTCCTGCACCTCGCTTGACACTCCTGTCACAGCTCTCACCACCACTCATTCGCTCCCAGTGCGCTTCACCACCACTCTCCTGCAGCCTCTGAGTTCAGGCTCTCACCACCACTCGCCTGCAACACTCTCACAGCTCTACCACCACTCGCCACAACATCCTACTCTGAGCTCTGACCTCCACTTGTACAACTCTTTGCAGCCACCACTCGCCTACATCCTGGTCAAGGCTCTACCACCACTTGCCTGTGGCTCGTCCAGCTCTCACCACCACCAGGCTACAACTCTCAGCCATATCTCAAGCTACTGTTACATTGCACTCCCAGTCTCGGCTCACCACCACTCGCCTCAGCACTCTCAGTCACAGCTCTACCACCTCTGCCTACAACACTGCCAGTGGCTCTCACCAACACTCGTACAAATTCTAAGTCACAGCTCTACCACCACTCGCCTACAACGCTCCTAGTCACAGATGCTTACCACCTCTCGCCTACAACACCTCCCCAGTCGTTGCTCTCACCACCACTCTGCCTACAAACTCCTAGTCAAGGCTCACCAACACAAATTTTATGCATAACACTTCTTAGTCACAGGTCTCACCAGCACTGCCTACAACACTTCCAGTCACAGTTTCACCACCACTGCTGACAACACCCCAATCACAGCCTTCCCACCAACACTCGCTTCACAACACTCCCAGTCACAAGTCTCACCACCACCTCGCTCTACAACACTTAGTCACAGCTCACCACCACTGCCTCACAACACCCCAGTCACACCTCTCACCACCTCTACTACACTCCCCAGTCGCAGCTCTCACCCACCACACTCGCCCACACACTCCCAGTCACAGCTCTCACCACCACTCGCCTACACACTCTTAGTCACAGCTCTCACTCAGCACTCGCCTACAACACTCCTAGTCACAGTTCTCACCGCCACTCGCCTACTACACCATAGTCAAAGTTTTTACCACCACTCGCTAACAATAATCTTCTTGACTAACCTTTAGCATACTGAGAATTCCTAGTCACAGCTATGACCACCACTCTCTTACAACACTCTGCAGTCACATTCTGACCACCACTGCCACACAATCCTCCCAGCCACATCTCTGACTTCACCACTCTGCCCACAGCACTTGCAGTAGCTCACAGCTCTCACCACCCACTGCCTACAACACTCCCAGGTCACAGCTCCCATCACCACTCTCCTACAACACCTAGCTCACAGTTCTCACCCACCACTCTGCCTACAACATTTCCAAAGTCACAGCTTCCACACTCAAGCTTCACAACATTCCCCACCATGGCTCTCACCTCACTCACCTGCCTACAACACTGCAGTAACGGCTCTCACCAACACTCGCCTACAAAAACAATTAAGTCACAGCTCTCACCACCACCTGCCCACAACACTCCTAACTCAGCCTCACCACCACTGCCACATCACCTTAGTCACAGCTCTCACCAGCACCGCCTACAACACTCGCAGAGTCACCTCTCACCTCACCACTCTCGCTCAACACTCCCAATCACAGCTCTCACCACCACTCGCTCACAACACTCCCCAGCTCACAAGTCTCACAAACCACTGCCTACAACACTAATTCTGTGGTGGCTCAGAGCTCTCACCACCACTCGCCAAGGCCAATCCCAGTCACTGCTCTCACCACCCCTTCGCCTACTACAGTCCCAGCTCAACTCTCACCACTACTCGGCCAACAAAACTTCCTAGTCACAGGTCTGACCACCACTTGCCTACAGCACTCCTGTAGTCACAGCCTGACAACCACTCTCTTACAACACTCCCAGTCACATCTCTGACCACCACTTGCTCACAGCACCTTAGTCACAGTTCGCACCAGCACTCGCCTACAACACTCCTAGTCACAGCTCTCACCACCTGTCGCCTCCACAACACTCCTAGTCACAGCCTCACCACCACTGCCTGCAAGCACTCCCCAGTCACAGCTCTCACCACCACTCGCCCAACCTCCCAGTCACATCTCTCATCACCACCTGGCTGGGCCAGCATTCACAGTCACAGCTCACCACCACTGCCAACAAAACTCCCAGTCCCAGATCTCACCACCACTCTGCCTACATAACCCTGCAGTCACAGCTCTCACCTCACCACACACGCTTCCACAGCATTCCAAGTCACAGCTCTTGCCACCACACGTGTACACACTCCCCAGTCACGCCTCTCACAACCACTGCCCACAGCACTGCTAGTCACGGCTCTCACCACCACCACCACAAAACCTGAGTCACAAGTCTCACCACCACTCTGCCTCCAACACTCACAGTCACACCTCTCACCACCTCACGCCCACACCACACTCCCAGTCGCAGCCTCACCACCACCCCACAACACTCCTAGTCACAGCCTCCTCACCACCACCCGCCACACACTTAGCTCATGCCTCACTAGCACTTGCTTGTACTCTAGTCACAGAGAAGCTCACCACCACTCTTACACACTCCCAGTCACAGCTCATCACCACTGCTGACAAGACTCCCAGTCACAGCTCTCACCTCACCACTCTCGCTTCCACAACACCCCAGTCACAGCTCTCACCACCACTCAGCTCTGCATAACAATCCCAGTCACAGCTCTCACCACCACTGGCTGGCAACAGTCCAAGTCACAGTGATCTCACCACCACCTGCCCACAACACCTCCAGCCCAGCTCTCACCACCACTCGCCCACAACACTCCTAGCCCACAGCTCCACCACCACCTGCCTGCACCTTAGTCTCAGCTCTCACCACCACCTCCAACAAACTCCTAGTCACAGCTCTCACCACTCGCCCATAACACTCCCAGTCACGGCTCTCACCACCACTCTGCCTTCAGTACTCTAGTCTCACCACCACTCTCGCCTTCAACACTCCCCAGTAGCTCCACAGTTTCACCTGACCACTGCCTACGATTAACTCAGCGTCACTGCTCCACTGCCACCTGCCCACCACACTCACACAGTCACAGCTCTCACCCACTACTCTGCCAACAAAACCTCAGTCACAGCCCACCACCACCACCCACAGCACTACTTCATAGGGTCACAGCTCTCACCAACCACTCTCGCCCACAACACTTCCAGGCAGCCCAAGCAGCCTCACCACCACTCGCCCACAACCTCCTGCAGTCACAGCCTCTCACCACCATCTGCCCACAGCACTCCCAGCTCACAGCCCCAACCACCACCCGCTCACATCCTGCAGCCACAGCCTCACCACCACACCTGCCTACAACACTCCCAGACACAGTTTCACCACCACACGCTCTACAGCCTTCTAAGTCACAGCTCACTACCACACGTACACACTCCCAGCTCATGGCTCTCACCACCACTGCCTACAACACTCCCAGTCACAGCTCTCACCACCTCTCGCTTGCTGTGATCCCATAGTCGCAGCTCTCACCACTACTGCCCACAACACTCCCACTCACAGCCTCACCTCCACTGCCACAACACTTTAGCTCACACAGCCTCACCAGCACCTGCCCACAACACCCCATCTCACAGCCTCACCTCACACCACCTGCCCACAACACCCCAGCCTGCCAGCCTCCTCACCACCACTCTGCCACAACATCCCCAGTCCCATCCTCACCACCACTGTCCGAGACAATCCCAGTCACAGCTTACTACTACTTGCCTACAACATCCCAGTGGTTTTCTGGCAATGCTTTCATTTCCTGAGTTACATTCTGACCACTCGCCTGCTGCACTGTAGTCCAGCTCTTATCACCACTCTCCCACAACACCCCATTTGCAGCCTCACCACCACTCACCCAACACTCCCAGTCACAGTTTCACCACTACTTGCCTACTACTTCACAGTCACAGCTCTCACCACTACTCTGCCAACAAAACTCTCAGTCACAGCTCTGACCACCACCACAGCACTCCTAGTCACAGCTCTCACCAGCACTTTCCTACACTCCTGTTATAGCTCACCAACTCGCTTACACACTCTAGTATATATCTACCACCACTGCCTACAGCACTCAGTCACATCTCTGACCACCACTGGCCTACAACTCCCCGAGCATTCTGACCACCACTGCTTCAGCACTCACAATCACAGCTCTAACCACCCTCCTACAACACTCACAGTCACAGCTCTCACCACTCTCCAACAAAATTTTCAGTCACAGCTCTGCCACCACTCACCTAGCACCTAGTCACAGCTCTACCACCACTCCTACAGCCTCACAATCACAGCTTGGCCACCACTCACGGCATCTAGTCAGGCTCACCACCACTCGCACAACACCCCAGTCACAGCTCACCACCAAACGCCTGCAGCATTCCAAGTCACAGCTCACTACCACACGTGACAACACTCCCAGTCTTGGCTCCCACCACTGTTCACACTCCCCAGTTAGAGCTCTCTCACCTCTGCCTACAACATCCTAGTCGCAGCTCTCAGCACCACTTGCCTACCACACTTTTAGTCCAGCTCACCACCACTCGCCTACACACTCTGGTTCAGCTCTCACCACCTATGGCCCACAACAATCCCAGTCACAGCTCTCAATACCACTCTGCCTACAAATTGCAGTCATTGCTCTCACCACCACTGCCTTCAACACTCCCAGTCACGTCTCACCACCACTCTGAGATAATCCCATTCACAGCTCTCACTTCACCACTCACCTACAACAATCTCAGTCAATGCTCTTGCCAATCGTACACTACAGTCACAGCTCTCACCACCACTCGCACAACTCTCAAGTCACATCTCTGGTCACCACTGGCTACAGCACTCCCGGTCACAGCTCTCACTACCACTTGCCTTCAACACTCCCAGTCACAGGTCTCACCACCACTGCTATATACTCCCAGTCAGAGCTTACCACCACACGCCTGGAGCATTGAAGTCACAGCTCTGCTACCACACGTGTACACACTCCCAGTCACGCCTCACCACCACTCGCCTACAGGACTGCTAGTCGGTCTCACCACCACTTGACTACAAACTCCTAGTCACTCTCACCACCACTGCCTACCACAATTCCAGTCGCGAGTTTTCACCACCACCTCGCCCCACACGACACCCCTAGCCTCAGCTCTCCACCACCTCGCACAGCATCCCAGGTCTGATTGCTCACCACCACTGCCTACAACACTCTCAGTCACAGCTCTCACCACCACTCTCCTGGCCTCTCGTCACAGGCTCACCTGCCTGTCTCCTGCTCGCTCACCACCACTCGATTATGGCACTCTTGTGCAGGCTCTCTCTGCTGAATATATGCACATCTCTGCACTGCACTGCACAGCACTCCCAGTCTGGCTTCACCACCACTCCTCAACACTCTGTCTCAGCTTTCACCACCACTCTGCCTGCCTCCTTGTCACAGCTCTCACCCCTCGCCTCCAACAGTCAGTCACTGCTCTCACTGCCACTCGCCTACCACTTCTGAGTCAAAGCTCTCACCACCACTTGCTGCCACTGGTCATTTCAGGCTCTGACCAACATATCAAGAGACTCAGTCACAGCTACAGACCACCACTCTCTTACAACACTCCTGAATCACATCTCTGACCACCTCACACATGCTCATACATCTCCAGCCTGCCATTCTTTAGACCACCACTCTGCCTACAGCACCCCAGGTGCAGGGTCACAGCTTCCCACCACCTGCCCCTCGCCAACAACACTCCCAGCCCACAGCTCTCATCACCACCGCCCCACAACACCCAGAACACAGCTCTCACCACCACCTGCCCACAGCATCTCAAGTCACAGCTCCCACCACCCCTGCCCACACCTGCACCTGGCTCCCTCACCACCACCTTCCGCCTACAACACTGCCACAGCAACGGCTCTTTCACCAGCCACCTGCCTACAAAACTCTAAGTCACAGCTCTCACCACCACTGCCTACACTTCCTAGTCAGCAGATCTTACC
>NW_024731287.1:0-7500 GCF_018991925.1 Homarus americanus | reverse complement strand
ATACCAGTGTCTGTGTATATAATGTTAAGTGTGTGTATTGATAGTATTAAGGGAGAACTCAAGGTACTGTTGTATGTTGTATTATACCAGTGTCTGTGTATATAATGTTAAGTGTGTGTATTGATAGTATTAAGGGAGAACTCAAGGTACTGTTGTCTGTTGTATTATACCAGTGCCTGTGTATATAATATTAAGTGTGTACTGATAGTATTAAGGTCAGTTATTTTGTATAGAGAAGAAGAGACCTTCATTTATGGGAGAAGGTCAGTTATGTTTGTGTGGTGCTATGACCTTAATTGCTTGGGGAAGGTCAACTATTTTTGTATTGTCACAGTGTAGTATTTTAATTATTTCTAAAATAAATTAATTAAAACTACTGGTTGGTGTTTCACCCTTCCTTCCACCCTCAACTTTGATTAATGAAAAACATAAACTCACACTGCTAGACTAAACTCACACTGCTACAATAAACTCACACTGCTAGACTAAACTCACACTGCTAGGGTTTCAATTGATTCTCTTAACATTGACAACATAACACATATATAGTTTCTCACTTGATCTTTTTTTTTCTTTGTGGTTTATTATTATTATTATTATTATTATTATTATTATTATTATTATTATTATTATTATTATTATTATTATTATTATTATTATTATTATTATTATTATTATTATTATTATTATTATTATTATTATTATTATTATTATTATTATTATTATTATTATTATTATTATTATTATTATTATTATTATTATTATTATTATTAATAATGTTCTGGGTACCAAGTCCTATCTACAGGAGCTAACACAAACACCTGTAGAGTTTTTGTAGGTTCTATTTACTGGACAAACAGAGATACACAAGCGAGGTGGCTCTCCCTGATCTGTCTGGGGGGTCAACTAGCCTTTCAGGCAACATGTGGCAAGTGATACATTAGCAGCTTCCATATGTCGCCAGGCACATTAATTAAGCGTGTGGGACATGGTAAATACATTGCCACACGCTGCTAGCTAGGCTGAATAAATAATGTATATAAATGGAGCACATACATAATATACATACAGCATACATAATATACATACACCTCCCTCCCCCCCTATACGCTCATAGCAAAGTCTTGAGCGGACCTTTTCTTTTGGATCCGTTCTGAGCGTCGAGGGACTTGATCACTGGGGAGGGTATGGGACTCAACACTGGTGGTGGGGTCAGCAGAAGGCGTTGTTACGGGGCAGAGAAAACGGCGGTTCCTCCACCATACACGACCACTGGGTAACCGCACCTGGTAGTCCCTTGACCTACCTAGACCCATGACTACGCCCACTTTGTCCCAACGTAGGGAGGTCGGGTCCTGAACACGGACTTGGGTGCCGACACTCAACCTGGGGAGACAACGGGCGAGGTCGTTGTAGCGGGCGACGACGTCTTGAACACGTTTGGCGGCTCGGCGATCACAATCCTCTGTCTTGGCCTGCCACTCCTTGGAGAAGGACTGAGGGTGAGCAGGGACACAAGAACGGAGGGGGCGTCCATACAAGACCTGGGCAGGGGAATGTCCAGTGTAGTTAGGTGTGTTGCGGAGTTCAAGAAGACCCCGGTCGAAGGCCTCGCAGTGTGGCCGTTGGACTGCGGGTAATGGGGCGATGACAACACATGCCGGACTCCCCATCGGTCGAGGAACACAGCAAAGTCCCGACTTGTGAACTGGGGCCCTCCGTCAGTTCGCAGGCGCTCAGGAACGCCCACGTCACGGAAGTAGTGGCGGAACATGCTGATGGTGGCGGCAGACGTCGTGTCATTACCGCACTTGATGACAACCGGCCAACGAGAGAGACGGTCGACGATAACGAGTAAAGACTTTCCTGGCACACAGAAAAAGTTGGCCGACACAGACTCAAAGGGGCGGGTGGGGTTGTCGTCACTCATGAAGGGTTCCTGCTGCTGGCTGGGTTGTAATACTTGGCAGGGCTCACACGCACGGACAGCATTGGAGATGTCGGAGTCGATGCCGGGCCAGAACACAGTCTGTCTTGAGCGTCGTTTGGTGGCCTCAGCTCCACGGTGACTGTCGTGAAGGCGAGCCAAGACACGGGGACGTAAGGCAGCAGGGACAACTACACGTGCTCCATACAGAACAAGTTCCCCGTCGCAGTAGAGTTCATCACTGAGTTTCCAATACGGGAGCAGGGTGTTGTGAAGGTCGTAGCGGTTGCTAGGGAATCCATTCCTCACACACTCGACGAGTCGGACGTAGGAAAGGTCATCTCGGGCCGCTGTTCGAAGGTCCTTCATTGCCTTGTCGTCATCTGGTGACAGGTCCGAACGAAGGGATTGGACGGCGTGTAGGGTCACCACAGTCCTGACGGAAAGAGCGAGGTCGGCGTCGAGCACATGGTCTTCTGGAGTAGGGCGGCTGACAGGAGAGCGGGATAAGGCATCAGAGATGCAGAACTCCTTACCAGCACGCCGCACTGCTGTGAAGATGTACGCCGAGAGCTTCTCCTTCAGACGCTGGAGGCAAGGGTTCTCAACGGCGTCCAGCGTGTAGTGGTTAAGGATCGGGACAAGCGGGCGATGGTCGGTCACTAGGTGAAAGTGTTGCAGGCCTATGAAGTAAAACCTGCACTTGGACATAGCCCAAACCACAGCCAACAGCTCCAACTAAATAGTGGCGTAGCACATCTAGGTGTCAGAGAGGAAACGCGAGCCACACTGGACGAGCCGGAACTGCCCTCCACCATGATCCTGTAATAGGGCGTATCCCACGCCGTACAAGCGTGAGGCATCTGTCTGCAGAACCGTCTGCAAGGCTGGGTCAAATGTGGCGAGGACAGGTGGACTAGACAGGGCCTGTTTCACTTGCTGGAAGGCCTTGTCGTGGTCGGGGGTCCACAGGAATGTCCTCTTGGGGCTCATCAGGGGGCGAAGTGGTTGGGAAGCTGCGGAGATGTCCGGCGAAAATTCTGCTAACTGGTTGACGAGACCGACGAAGGACCTCAAGTCGGTGAGGTTAGCAGGGGTGGGAAAATCCGTGATGGCGCGGACCTTCTCCGGGTCAGCTGTAATAACATTCCCTGAGAGGGTGTACCCACAAAAGTCCACTGAAGAGCTGGCCAGAACAAACTTGTCGGCATATAGGGTGATGCCGTGCTTCCGGCACGTGTTGAGTACCTCGTAGATACGGCAGAGGTGATCCATATAATCCTCATCGTACACGAGTATGTCGTCGACCACTTTCACACAGTTTGCCAGACCTTGTAGAGCCATATCGCCTCGAAGGCAGAAAGCATCTCCTGTAGCGGCGAATCCCATTGGGCCACAGCAATAACTGTAACGTCCATGCGGGGTGATGAAAGTTGTAAGTGGTGGGTCTTCTTCGGCAAGCTCTATCTGCCAATATCCACACAGGGCATCCATCGTCGTGAAGAAGCGCGCCTTCGGGTTCACACTGCGTATAGCTGCAAAGGGTGTGGGAGAAGGGTGCGCAGGATGAGACACCTGGCTGTTGAGCTTGGAGAGGTCAGTGGTGATCCGAACACCACCTTTGGGTTTTGCGACGACTACCATAGGGTGACACCATGGAGACGGGTCATCGCCGGTTGGTGCAATAATTTCTTGGGCGACCATGGAGTCCAGCTCGTTTTTGACCGCATCGCGGAAGGCCAGGGGGACCAGTCGAGGGGTGTAGATAGCGAAGGGCTTTGCGTCGTCCCTCAAGTGGATCCTCATGGGGGGGCCTATCATCTTCTTGAGAGGCTTGGATTCCAGAGCGGACTTGGTCACCAGAACATCGCTGAATTCCTTCAGGAAGTACTTCCGACCATCCGAAGGAGAGGTGTCACTGGCAAGAGGTACGGGTAGGGCGACAGCAGGGTCGTTGCTGCTCCCTTCATGCACCCTGTTGGCGTGTTTTACCTCGAGAATAGGTTTTGGGAAGTCCTGGGAGATGATGGCCAACTCTTGACAATGTCTGTAGGACAGCAAAGGAGTCGGGACACCGTTATGCACATCAATCCAGGCTTGACACGACCTGTTGCCAAAGGTGACCTGTGCTTGGAGTGAACCTAGGACTGGGGCCATCTGTGAACCATCTCCCGTGAAGCGGAGATCCTTGGGGGGCGGTCCTAGATCACTTGGAGAGAGCCCCAAACATTGCAAATGCTGGGGACCGATGACTGTAGCATCAGTGCCGGTGTAGGGCAGCATCTGAAGATGGGATGACACACTGCCGTAGGCCACGATGACGCTGATGTGCTGGGGAACTTTGGTCCTGGGAAGCGAAGGGGAGTACACCTTCCTAATATGGCTCGAGCGTTGTCCAAGGTCGTCATGCTTCTTAGTGGACGACTGTGGGCGGCCCTCACTGGTGGAAGGGCGTTGCTGCTTCCGCCGACGCTGTCCCTTGGGTTTGTTGGTAGGGCAACACTTGTCGTAGTGACCCAGACGACCGCACACATTGCGCTGAACGCGTTTGGCTGGGCACCGTACTGTGAGTGACCAGTGGCCCTTAGGGTCACAACTGTTGCAGGTAGACTCAGCAGCTGGACACACCTGTTTTCCGTGCTGCTTACCACAGTTGTTACAAAAGGAGCCGGGCGTGGACGTGGTGGGCAAAGGCGTTGGAGTAGACTTCTTGTCCTTCTTGTACCGGGACACAACACGTACAGCTGTAGGGGGAGCTCGGATGGCAGAGGTGGCACACCTGGCAGCCTCATAAGAGCGACATATTGTCAACACATCCTTAAGAGAAGAGGAAGAGTCGAGGGAGGTGAGGCATTGGACAAGCTCCTCGTCCTTAACACCCATCAGGATCACCTGCTTCAACTGGGTCTCCTCGCACTGCTGCTGGTTACCTGGGCATATATCTACCTCTTCCGAGGCTCTCTTGAGTCGTACATATACGGCATCAAAAGTCTTGCCTTCCATCTGTCTGCAGCTAAACAGTTCCCTCCTGCGTAGAGCTTCATTCCACTGCCCTTTGATGTGCCGTTGTAGAATATCCAGTACCTTCTCTACAGATAACGAAGAGGTCAGAGGTACCTGCAACGTATGTTCCAAGACACGGTGTGTTTCCAAAGACAAGCACATACGCAGCTGAATAAGTTGTTTAGGCTGTGACAAGCTCTGGAGATCCACCATTGTATCATAATCAGTCCACCGTCGCCGCCATTCACGAAAAGTCTGGAAATTCACATCAGGCTTCAAGATGGGTGGTGTTTGAGCGGCCGCTTTAGGTGGGGCTGGGGGGCATGAAGAAAGCGTTGATGAGGTATCTGAACCAGTCGATACCGAGGCAGTGTTAGAGCCAGGAGCTGGGTTAACAGTGAGGCGAGATATCAAAGCTTCAAACCGTGCACTGTCTTCCAATCTCCATTGGTGGTGTCTCTCTGTCTCAGCTTGCCTTCTTTCTTCATTCTCCACACGTCTTCTAGCTTCGTCCTGATGCCTCTCATCCCTCATAAACTTCATTAAAGCAATTATCTTTGAAGACAATGCTGAAGATCGAGGTGAAGGGTTGCCCGATGTGGTGGGAGCTGGAGCGTCCTGTTCAGCCTGGTCATCCATCTCTGCAGAGCTGTCATCCAACTGACTCATCCAGGCGTTGGCTCCACGACTGCGTAAGGCACGAGACATAATTACTTAATCTGTGTACTATGTCTTAAATCAGTGTTGACCAGTCAGCCCGTCGTATCAACAAGATCTGAGACAAAAAAATTAATTAAATGCACAGATAAGTAGATTATATATATAAAATATATATAAAGGAATGACTGCAGTCAGTGTGTTCGTGCGTGTGTATATGTGTGCGCGGTCGACCCGTGTCTCAGTGGGAGGGGGTGGAGGCTGCGACTCACAGTCAGTCAGTTACCCTCTGGGCACGGCCGGAGGAGGCTGCACTGAACTCTACTCCTCACAAATGCCCTGAACATGCCTTCCACCTTGGGAATCCTTTAGAACAAGGTCACACACTTATGGCACTACACACACAATGCACTTATACACTTCACAGGAACTTGCTGTCACTGACACCACTCAAAGATGCTATAAATTCAAACAAGTTCTTGGAGTAGACGGCCATTAGCGGTTGACGACAGAACAGTGGTCCATAAGCCCGTCTTGCCACAAACTTTACACTTCACTTGTATAATGATCCAGTTAAGTTAATTAACACACTGCGCCATATATATGTTCTGGGTACCAAGTTCTATCTACAGGAGCGAACAAAAACACCTGTAGAGTTTTCGTAGGTTCTATTTACTGGACAAACAGAGATACACAAGCGAGGTGGCTCTCCCTGATCTGTCTGGGGGGGTCAACTAGCCTTTCAGGCGACATGTGGGAAGTGATACATTAGCAGCTTCCAAATGTCGCCAGGCACATTAATTAAGCGTGTGGGACATGATAAATACATTGCCACACGCTGCTTGCTAGGCTGAATAAATAATGTATATAAATGGAGCACATACATAATATGCATACAGCATAAATAATATACATACAATTATTATTATTATTATTATTATTATTATTATTATAATTATTATTATTATTATTATTATTATTTTTATTACTATTATTACTATTATTATTATTACTACATTAATGTTCCCTAGACCCCGGTGTGGGTCAAACTCACACTGCTAGACCAAACTCACACTGCTAGACTAAACTCACCCTCCTACAGTAGACTAAACTCACACTGCTAGACTTCTTTGCCAGCTCCCCAAAGAATAACTACACATACTGTCCTGTGGTCTGGTTGCAGCGACCTTAAGTTAAGAGGTAAACCCTAGTATTAAGTGACCAATACGTTTAAGGCGAGCAGGTTGGGTCGTGTTGCTTCTCTGTAACAAAGTGTGTTCGGCATTCGGACCTTCGATGTTGAGCGGCAGGAATTGGACAGTGATTACATAAGATCATCAAGATCGTCTTAGTGATGTGAAAGTGTAATTCGATGTAGGATTTTTAATATTAGACGTGATGGTATTTTTGAAAACTCAATTTCCACCGAGTTGGAGGTACAGCCCAGGTCAGGAGTCCTGCTGCCTGCAACCACAAAATCACGGCCATATGACAAAGCTTTTATTTTATATTTTTACGGAGTTGTGGTCACCGCTGTGATAAAGGCCAACCAGGGAGTGTAGTACTGTCATTTTAGGTAAATCAGATCATAGTGTCATCAATGACCGAACAAGAGGTTGTAAATAACTTAGTGAATACAAACTGGCAAGCAAGCTGGAAAGGCACCACTGCCAGCTGAAACCAAATCGTGCTACAGGTGCCACAGAGACTTTAAATTTTATTTTGTTTGTGTGCTTTCCCATGGACTAAAACTGTGCCTACAATACACCATTCACAGGGAGATACAGTGTACACAGTGATAGCACAAAGAGCTATAGTCGTTGATGGGAACAGGAAAAGAAAGTATTAGGAATTACTAATTGAAATAAAATGAAAAATAAAATGAAATCAACAAACTTGGCTATCCTTAAAGG